>NC_057799.1:491635596-491935596 GCF_018294505.1 Triticum aestivum | reverse complement strand
CATGCATATGCATGCTTAACTCAGCACGGTGACAATAGCATAAGCGGGCGATAACATCATGGATAGTCGTGTTTCTTCCCTTGTCATTGCCATGAGCTATCATTCCATAGTGGATATCTCCTGCCTTAGGGTTTTCCTTGACAAAACTTTGTTTTCTAATGCTCCACGTTCCAGTCTTTCTCCGATACACCTTGATCTCGGGCATTGATGGCTTCCATAGTCTGCCAACTTCCATAAGGGGTAGCCTTCCTAGGTCATACAAATCTGAGAATTCTTCAGAGCCTTCAAATTCTCCTAGTCTTCGGAGTCTTCAGCCATTGTAGTTTCCTTTATTCAGATGCACGGTAAAAATCTCCTTCATTCCGTAGTGGTCGTGGTTGTCCGATATCTTGTACTTCTTGGAGTGGTATCATCAGTTGAATCTTCGTGTGGTCAAAAAGGGGAAAGGGGTATAGTCTCACTAAAAGGGAATATTTGAATAAGCTCAGAAGAGAAGAGGGGTAAAGGATCTTTTTGAAAGAGAAAGTTTTAGAGAAAATCTTTCCGATGGGTTTGGCAGTTTCTAGGGTCACGTCCTACAGTCAACATGTGCTCTTATACCATCTTGTAGCGACCCGACCTCAGACGGTCAAGTCTCTGTGCTTAAGTGTCATCCCTGGATCGGTATGCTGACACACACAGTACTCAAGGATTTATAACAGAGGTAAATCACTTGTATAAAGTAACGTAAATACCATTACCTCAATCCAAATAGCGGAAGTAACAAGGTTGTGGATTCCCATCAACACCAACGGCAAAGTTGAGTGTAGAAATCGTAACCCTAACGTCTCACTTACTCATCGTAAGATCCTGCAACATGAGACGTTGCAGCCACAAAGGGTCAGTACATTGAATGTACTGGCAAATTCACACCATAGAGAATAATGAACAATGGCTATCACTACATGCATATATGGCTGGTGGAAAAGCTCTATGGTTATAATGTTTTTGCGAAAAGCCAATTTTTCCCTACAACAAAGGAATAAATTTTTATTTAACTATCATGGTGGTTGCTAAATATTGAGAAGGTACCTCCAACTCAATCCCAATTAAGAACGTGATTAACCCAATCAAATTTAAATTAAAGTAACATGATGAGATACACACGATAATCCAGGAACTAGAAACTCAAGATTGTCCATAACCGGGGACACGGCTAACCATGATTAGTTTGTACACTCTGCAGAGGTTTGCGCACTTTTCCCCACAAGACTCGATCTCCTCCGTTGGATTTCTCGCACTACATGGTGTTTGAGAAACGGATGATCGAGACACAATCTTTCAGAAGCATTTACTCTCTACTCCGGGCAGACTGTTACACCTACAACCCCCCTACATCTGCTAGTCCACCTCTTCAAGAGCTCACACAACTTACTCAACTATGCCAGAGCCCATAATGGCTTGTGGCTGCACACGGAAGTTTCTAGCATGAATAATCTTATGATCCCTTTGAGCCTGGGTGGAATTCCATAGGGTGATCACACGGGTCCTTCGGGATCCCCTTGGGCAAGCACTGGGTTCTCCAGGTGCCCGGGCAAACCACTGGGTGCTCCAGGGTGCCCCAACCATTCCACCCAGATGTGTATTAAAGTAGCCACCTTAAGTTAACCATTAAATAATAATCTCACATCTGTCATGGATACACTCAAACCCAATCCACGTCTATGAGCATAGCATAGCAGTATAAGCATAACGTAGTAACTCCCAGGGGTTTGAATGCAGGGCAATAGGTTCCTACCTCATCAACTACTTCCCAATACCCACATGTTATCAATCCTACTCATGCAATATTTGAGGGTGAAACTAATGCATAAAAACTGGGTATGAAACGGATATGACCAAAGTGTGAACTTGCCTGCAATGTTGATGAAGATGATTCGCACTCATAACTCTTGATAGTTCTACTCGTCACACTCCGTTCAATCTATCGTGAGCAAGCAATAGTAACCACACATAAGCAATCACTCAAAAGATCGGAAAGAACGTAGAAAACAATTCGGAAAACTTCAAAACACAGGCAAATAACTCTTGCAACAGAAAACATTTTCTAACAGTACCGAAATTGGGTGAATTTCGCCTTATTAGAATGTTTAGGTCAAGAGCTTTAATTTGCAAAAAGAATCAACTCAAACGGAGTTATAAAACTCAAGTTATGAACAAAAGAAGTTCAAATACAAATCTGTTTGAAATCAAATTTTAAAACTTTCAAAAACATTTTTAAGTTATTTTACTGGAAAGAGGAGATCATAACGAAGAAGTGGGCGTTGGTTTCGTCTAATTCCGAGTAACGAGCAAAAAGTAGTGACCGATTGAAGTACAAGGACTAATCTATAAAAGAATAATCACAGATGGGTCCTTGGCCGAAATTAAAAAGAAAAAGAAAAATACTAAACAACGAACGTTCGCTACCGAACGCTAATGAACGAAAACGTTCGCTACAGAAGTCTAAACGACGAACGCTCACTAATAAAAATCGATCGGGAAAAACCGAGGAAAATCCAAAATAAACCGGAACGGCTCGACGGTTTTACCGGCGGTTTTCGTCGGTTTTCTTCGTCGACGGCGGCGAGGTTAACGACGAGGCGGGGCGGCAGCTCCGGTGAGCGAGGCAGCTCCGGCGACGGCAGGCGGTGGGAAGCGGCGCAGGCGACGGCAGCGAGCGGCGCGGCGCAAGGTGCAGCGGCGGCGGCGGCGATGCAGCGGCGGCGCGGCTCGGCGAGATGCGGGAGCGGGCATCAGCGGTGGGCGGAGAGAAGGGGCCCAGGGCCGTGTTATTTAAGGGGAGAGGAGGCCTCGGGAGGCGTGGAGGAGGGGCAAGGGCAGAGGCGGCGGGGCGCGGTGTCCGCGACGGACACGGCGGCGGCGGTCTCCTGCTCGGGCGGTTGGGGCGACGGGGCACTGGACCGCGGCCTGGCTGAGCTGGGCCGGCCCAGTTCGGGGCGGAGAAGAGTTTCTCTTTTTTTAACATTTTCTCAGACAAATAAAAAAACAAAAAAATATTATATAGGCATATAATATATCAAAATTTTCAGAAAAAGATTTTCTACAAGATGAACATTTTCCTAGCATTAAATAAAATCCACACAAATACAAATAATTCAAACAGTGCTACTGGCCTATTAAAATCCAATAAAAATCATTTTAAAAATACCAAAATGATTTCAAACTTATTTATCTCGAGTTTTCTGATGTAGGGAATCATGTTACCCTATTTTCCATGTATTTTATTTTTGGAGAAAAATAATTTGAATAAAATCCAAATAACTCCAAATTGAAAAATAATTCCAAAAGGAGTGTGAATTTGATCCTTTGAAACTCCCAACTCGTATTTCATATAATTTGAAGAAGTCATTTTATCTTCTCTCGTGAAAATCATTGAGTTGCATAAAGTTTCAGAATTGGAAATATTTTCAAATGAAATTCAAATATTTTCAACACCCCTTTTCATTTAAATAAATGGAAGAAGTCATGTCATCTTCTCTCTAGGGTTTTGTGGTGAAAAGAATTTGAATTCACGAAAATCATAAAATGCAAAAATGAAAGTTTGAGAAAGTCCTTTTATTCCCTCTCATTTAACTTTCAAAAAGTTTCGAATTTCACTCACTTTCAGTCAATCAATCACACAACAATCAATCAAATCTAGCTATTTAATATAACATTCCAAAATTTAGAATTTTGGGATGTTACAACTCGGTATCTCACCGTAACTCAATTATATGGACAGGGTAGTACATCACATACGGTTATGTAACGGCAACTGTGTCTAACCTACGTTGTCTTCTCACACGGTTTGGTGCGGAAATCGTGTGTGACGTTGTAATACCTAACACAAACGACATGTACAAAGAGTGTGCCGTATACAACATATATATAGTGCCATTAGTAGTTCCCGACTGTTAGCTTATCTCCACAATTTCCCCATTTCCCCCAAATCCCTACATAGCCTCCAAATTCCCTCGCGTGGCACTGACATTGGGGGAATGCGGACGAGTGGTGCTGATGGTTTCAGTGCGTCCGCTCCTGCTCGTATCGCCGCCACGACGGCGGTCGCCGCCAAGCACTTGCCTAAGGTCATCAGAAGGCAGGTGTACTACGGATCTGAATCGTCCTATCAGGTTCCAATCTATCCCGATCTTTTTTACCATGTCCAAAGTATGGCTCCTTGCTGAATCCGTCCTGAATGACCCCCCCCCAGGAAAGCGATTTGCCGCCGGATCCGGAGCTTGAATCCAAACTCCTGCAACACGAGTTCGACTTCGAGTTTTGCGCCACCGAGAAGTACCAAAAGCTGAGTTGTGTGCACGGGCACACTCCCGCTCGACGTGTATGCACGGAGGGATTCGACATTGGCAGGCGGTTTCTCAGTTGCCCCTTAGAGGTTAGTGCTAATTAAGTTCATCATTTTACTTCAGTTAATGCCACCGCTCATCCAGAATACTATTTAACATTGGCAGGGATATGAGGCTCGTGCCTTTGTTAACTGGCTGGATAAAGAATGGCATGGCAGGGCTCGGAGTGTTATCACCAAGCTCGCAGAAGATAACGTAAAGCTGAAGAAGAAACTGGCTGATCTGGAATGTACAATCAGTACGATGAAGCAAGAAAAAATCAATCACAGGCAACAGATGAAAGCAAGAGACAAGAAGGAACTAGCATGTGTGGTTCTGGTTGTCGCATTAGCCATGTTCTATGCGCTGTTTGCAATGATGATTAGGGTTTTGTTTGACAGTATTGCTAAAGCACATCTAGATGTGCTCTAAGTAATGCACATCTAGGTCCTATATATGCCATTGATGTTACACGAAGATTCGTGCTGATATTTTTCTTTGTCTTTTTCCTTTTCCTTTCTAGTTTGATTATTACTGGCTTTATCAATAAGAAGAGCTCAATGTATTGCTTGCCAACTGTCCTACTCCGTTCGTACCAGTACCGGTGCATAATCCCAAAACTCGTTCCTTATTTTTGTCCCGAAAAAGGAAACCAGCCAAATAACCAATAGGAGTCCTGCGCAACCCCGGGAATTTGGAGCGATTGGGTACAAATAATTACGGTTGATTATATCAGCGGTTAGATAATACGTCAACCCCCGCTTCAATCCCCTCTTCAATTGGCAGTTCCTCTTCTCTGCATACCCCGCTTAAGTGTCCACCATCTTCATCGTCCCCGGCAGGCCGTGCTACACACTGGCACACACTCTGTAGCCATGTCGAGCGATAGCGAGGACGACAGTTCGGCTAGCAGTCTGGCGCCCGATGATAGGTCAACATCGGAATCATCCCGCTCGTCTTCCATGAGTCCGGCGTCGAGCCCAGACCTCGATTATATACGGTTCATGGAAGGGACGCCGCCTCCGGAGTCTTCAGACGACAACCAGATGGACGAGGGGCCTTCGGAGGACGAAGAAGAGGACGACGATGATGAGGAGGAGGAATGGTCGAACGAGGAGGAGGACGACAACGACAGCAACGACGCGATGACGGCGGCGGCGATGAAATGACAACGGTCAGCGGCAAGAAGCGTCCTCGCCAAGACGATGTCGCGGGGCCATCCAACAAGAACAACAAGAAGAAGAAGGACTAAATTAAGTAGACTGTATATATCTCTGTTTATCCTATCAATCTCATCGCAGACGGTTAGTAATATGTATTCGATAGAGATCTTCTACATTATCGCCAACAAGTTGGTTTGTTCAACTGTGTGCCCTGACGAGCACACAATTCACAAAAAAGACCGTATGGGTTGTCTATAATGATCGCACACAATTCTGATTACCGACCTGTTTGCCGGGTATCACACACATCTTGTGACACCGAATTGTTTGTGTTCACCTCACTCATCGCAAACGGTTCATCGGAGTGAACTGTATGTTGTATATCGCACACACCTTGATCTGGCTGCCCGTTTCTGTTGTTCTGTCTCATCGCAAACAGTTCGTACAGATCAACCGTATGCCCCTCATCGCACACGCAACTATAATCTGAACCGTGTTTCATGTATCATTCATCGCAAACGTTTTGTATCATTTCTGACGGTTTTCATACACCACCGTTTGCGATTATTGCATCGCACACAGTTTCTCGAAGGGTCTCTGATCGTAGTGTCGCGTTAGCAGCATCCTACAGTAATGAAGCGGTAGCGATAGTCGTAGAAGCAATAGTTGGCGAGACGACAACGATGCTTCGATGGAGATCAAGGTGTCAAGCCGGTGACGATGGTGATCATGACGGTGCTTTGGAGATGGAGATCAAAGGCACAAGATGATGATGTCCATATCATATCACTTATATTGATTGAATGTGATGTTTATCCTTTATGCATCTTATTTTGCTTAGTACGGTGGTAGCATTATAAGATGATCTCTCACTAAATTTCAAGGTATAAGTGTTCTCCCTGAGTATGCACCGTTGCAACAATTCGTCGTGCCGAGACACCACGTGATGATCGGGTGTGATAAGCTCTACGTTCACATACAACGGGTGCAAGCCAGTTTTGCACACACAGAATACTCGGGTTAAATTTGACGAGCCTAGCATATGCAGATATGGCCTCGGAACACTGACATCAAAAGATCGAACGTGAATCATATAGTAGATATGATCAACATAGTGATGTTCACCATTAAAAACTACTCCATCTCACGTGATGATTGCTACCTCTTGAGCACTGCGTTGGTTTTCCCTTGAAGAGGAAAGGGTGATGCAGTAAAGTACCGTAAGTATTTCCCTCAGTTTTTGAGAACCAAGGTATCAATCCAGTAGGAGATCACGCACGAGTCCCTCACACCTACACAAACAAATAAGAACCTCGCAACCAAAGCGATAAAGGGGTTGTCAATCCCTCAACGGTCACTTATGAGAGTGAGATCTGATAGATATGATCATATAATATTTATGGTATTTTTATGATAAAGAGAAATAAAGATGCAAAGTAAAATAAAAGGCAATAGAAATAACTAAGTATTGGAAGGTTAATATGATGGAAAATAGACCCGGGGGCCATAGGTTTCACTAGTGGCTTCTCTCAAGAGCATGAGTATTACGGTGGGTGAACAAATTACTGTCGAGCAATTGATTGAATTGAGCATAGTTATGAGAATATCTAGGTATGATCATGTATATAGGCATCACGTCCACGACAAGTAGACCGACTCCTGCCTGCATCTACTACTATTACTCCACACATCGACCGCTATCCAGCATGCATCTAGAGTATTAAGTCCAAAGAACAGAGTAATGCTTTAAGTAAGATGACATGATGTAGAGGTATAAACTCATGCAATATGATATAAACCCCATCTTTTTATCCTCGATGGCAACAATACAATATGTGCCTTGCTGCCCCTACTGTCACTAGGAAAGGACACCGCAAGATTGAACCAAAGCTAAACACTTCTCCCATTGCAAGAAAGATCAATCTAGTAGGCCAAACCAAACTGTTAATTCAAAGAGACTTGCAAAGATAACCAATCATACATAAAAGAATTCAGAGGAGATTCAAATATTGTTCATAGATAATCTTGATAATAAACCCACAATTCATCGGTCTCAACAAACACACCGCAAAATAAGAGTTACATCAAATAGATCTCCACGAGAATCGTGGAGAACATTGTATTGAGATCCAAAGAGAGAGAAGAAGACATCTAGCTAATAACTATGGACCTGAAGGTCTGAGGTAAACTACTCACACATCACCGGAGAGGCTATGGTGTTGATGTAGAAGCCCTCCGTGATCAATGCCCCCTCCGGCGGAGCGCCGGAAAAGGCCCCAAGATGGGACCTCACGGGCACAGAAGGTTGCGGCGGTGGAATTAGGTTTTTGGCTCCGTAGCTGATAGTTTGGGGGTATGTAGGTATATATAGGAGGAAGAAGTACGTCGGTGGAGCAACGTGGGCCCCACGAGGGTGGAGGGCGCGCCTGGGGGGTAGGCACGCCCCCTGCCTCGTGCTCTCCTGGTTGATTTCTTGACGTAGACTCCGAGTCCTCTGGATCACGTTCGTTCCGAAAATCACGTTCCCAAAGGTTTCATTCCGTTTGGACTCCGTTTGATATTCTTTTTCTCCGAAACTCTGAAATAGGCAAAAAACAGCAATTTGGGCTGGGCCTCCGGTTAATAGGTTAGTCCCAAAAATAATATAAAAGTGTATAATAAAGCCCGTTAAACATCCAAAACAGAATATAATATAGCATGGAACAATCAAAAATTATAGATACGTTGGAGACGTATCAAGCATCCCCAAGCTTAATTCCTGCTCGTCCTCGAGTAGGTAAATGATAAAAACAGAATTTTTGATGTGGAATGCTACTTAGCATAATTTTCACTGTAATTCTCTTAATTGTGGTATGAATATTCAGATCCGAAAGATTCAAGATAAAAGTTTAATATTGACATAAAAATAATAATACTTCAAGCATACTAACTAAGCAATTATGTCTTCTCAAAATAACATGGCCAAAGAAAGTTATCCCTACAAATTCATATAGTCTGGCTATGCTCTATATTCACCACACAAAGTATTTAAATCATGCACAACCCCGATGACAAGCCAAGCAATTGTTTCATACTTTTGGTGTTCTCAAACTTTTTCAATCTTCACGCAATACATGAGCGTGAGCCATGGATATAGCACTATATGTGGAATAGAATGGTGGTTGTGGAGAAGACAAAAAGGAGAAGATAGTCTCACATCAACTAGGAATATCAACGGGCTATGGAGATGCCCATCAATAGATACCAATGTGAGTGAGTGGGGATTGCCATGCAACGGATGCACTAGAGCTATAAGTATATGAAAGCTCAACAAAAGAAACTAAGTGGGTGTGCATCCAACTCGCTTGCTCAAGAAGACCTAGGGCATTTTGAGGAAGCCCATCATTGGAATATACAAGCCAAGTTCTATAATGAAAAATTCCCACTAGGATATGAAAGTGATATCATAGGAGACTCTCTATCATGAAGATCATGGTGCTACTTTGAACCACAAGTGTGGTAAAAGGATAGTAAGATTGTCCGTTCTCTCTTTTTCTCTCATTTTTTTATTTGGGCCTTTTTCTCCTTTTTTTTATGGCCTCTTTTTTTCTCTTTGTTTTATTTTTCGTTGGAGTCTCATCCCAACTTGTGGGGGAATCATAGTCTCCATCATCCTTTCCTCACTTGGGACAGTGCTCTAATAATGATGATCATCACACTTTTATTTACTTACAACTCAAGAATTACAACTCAATACTTAGAACAAAATATGACTCTATGTGAATGCTTCCAGCGGTGTACCGGGATATGCAATGAATCAAGAGTTACATGTATGAAAGAATTATGAACGGTGGCTTTGCCACAAATACGATGTCAACTACATGATCATGCGAAGCAATATGACAATGATAGAGTGTGTCATAGTAAACGGAATGGTGGTAAGTTGCATGGCAATATATCTCGGAATGGCTATGGAAATGCCATAATAGGTAGGTATGGTGGCTGTTTTGAGGAAGGTATATGGTGGGTGTATGATACCGGCGAAAAGTGTGCGGTATTAGAGGGGCTAGCAATGGTGGAAGGAAGAGAGTGCGTATAATCCATGGACTCAACATTAGTCATAAAGAACTCATATACTTATTGCAAAAAATCTACAAGTTATCAAAGCAAAGTATTACGCGCATGCTCCTAGGGGGGTAGATTGGTAGGAAAAGACCATCGCTCATCCCCGACCGCCACTCATAAGGAAGACAATCAATAAATACATCATGCTCCGACTTCATCACATAACGGTTCACCATACGTGCATGCTACGGGAATCACAAACTTTAACACAAGTATTCCGCAAATCCACAACTAGTCAACTAGCATGACTCTAATATCACCATCTTCATATCTCAAAACAATTATCAAGCATCAAACTTCGCATAGTATTCAACACACTCATAAGAATTTTTTTACTAATCTTGGATGCCTATTACTTTAGGACTAATTTTTCAATTTAAGCAAATTACCATGCTGTTTTGTAGGACTCTCAAAATAATATAAGTGAAGCATGAGAGAACAATAGTTTCTATAAAACAAATCCACCACCGTGCTCTAAAAGATATACGTGAAGCACTAGAGCAAAAACTATATAGCTCAAAAGATATAAGTGAAGCACATAGAGTATTCTAATAAATTCCGAATCATGTGTGTCTCTCTCAAAAGGTGTGTACAGAAAGGATGATTGTGGTAAACTAAAAAGCAAAGACTCAAATAATACAAGACGCTCCAAGCAAAACACATATCATGTGGTGAATAAAAATATAGCTCCAAGTAAAGTTACCGATGGAAGTAGACGAAAGAGGGGATGCCTTCTGGGGCATCCCCAAGATTTGGCTTTTTGGTGTCCTTAGATTATCTTGGGGTGCCATGGGCATCCCCAATCTTAGGCTCTTGCCACTCCTTGTTCCATAATCCATCAAATCTTTTACCCAAAACTTGAAAACTTCACAACACAAAACTTAACAGAAAATCTCGTGAGCTCCGTTAGCGAAAGAAAACAAAACACCACTTCAAGGTACTGTAATGAACTCATTCTTTATTTATATGGGTGTTAAACATACTGTATTCCAACTTATATATGGTTTGTAAACTATTTTACTAGCCATAGATTCATCAAAATAAGCAAACAACACACGAAAAACAGAATCTGTCAAAAACAGAACAGTCTGTAGTAATCTGTAACTAACGCAAACTTATGGAACTCAGAAAAATCAACCAAAATAGGATGACCTAGACAATTTGTTTAGTGATCTGCTGCAATTGGAATCAGTATTTTATCACGTTCTGGTGATTTTTAACAATTGTTTTCGTGAACAGAAAGTTTCTGGAATTTTCAGCAAGATCAAATAACTATCATCCAAGAAGATCCTATAGGTTTAACTTGGCACAAACACTAATTAAAACATAAAAAAATCTAACCAGAGGCTAGATAAAATATTTATTTCTAAACAGGAGCAAAAAGCAAAAAACTAAAATAAAATTGGGTTGCCTCCCAACAAGCGCTATCGTTTAACGCCCCTAGCTAGGCATAAAAGCAAGGATAGATCTAGGTATTGCCATCTTTGGTAGGCAATTCTTCAATAAGACACCTATAACCCTTAGGAGTTTCTTTCTCTCTATTAATTATCAAACTTCTAGGCATGAAATCGAAAAAATCATTTGTAGCAATTGGTTCCTTAATGATAGCAAAAAGATTGGCATGAACACTTATTGATTTGAGATCCGCAGTTTCCTTATTAGAGGATTCACCCTTATTTTTAGGAACATACATAAGCTTGGCAAATTTAGTAGGAGGACTTGGAGTAATTTTTACGGAAGAAAAGGCGGTCCCCAAGTTGGTGATGATACCCTCAAGTTTATCGATTCTAATGGAATCATGATTTATTCTTTCATTAACTATGGGTTCCTTTTCCTTAATATTTTTTAAAGTGACTCCTACCTTAGATCCATATTGGGTAATTTTATTATGGATCTTTTTATCCAAATTCTCAATCAATTCCGTAGTGGCAACTTTATTTTCAATAATTTCAAGCCTTTGCATCACATGTTCCAAAGTTAACATAGTTCCATTAACCAAAAGAGGTGGTGAGCCAAATAAATCTATCATAGCATTATAAGAATCAAAAGTATGGCTACCCAAGAAATTCCCTTCGGTAATGGTATCAAGAATATATCTATACCAAGGAGTGACGCCTACATAAAATTGCGAAGAAGAATGGTAGTAGATTGCTTTCGGGTAGATCTATTTTGAGCATTGCAGGTTCTATACCAAGCATCTTTTAGATTTTCTCCCTCCCTTTGTTTAAAATTAAGAACTTCATTCTCGGGAGATAAAGGAGTAGATAAAGGACTAGCCATAATGACAAAACAAGAGGAAAAGAGGCGAACAGAAAAGAGAGGGCGAATAAAACGACAAGGGTGAAGTGGGGGAGAGGAAAACGAGAGGCAAATGGAAAATAATGTAATGCGAGGGATAAGAGTTTGTGATGGGTAATTGGTATGTATTGACTTGACTTGACTTGGCGCGAATCTCCCCGGCAACAGCGCCAGAAATCCTTCTTGCTACCTCTTTGAGCAGTGCATTGGTTTTCCCTTGAAGAGGAAAGGGTGATGCAGTAAAGTAGCGTAAGTATTTCCCTCAGTTTTTGAGAACCAAGGTATCAATCCAGTAGGAGACCACGCACGAGTCCCTCACACCTACACAAACAAATAAGAACCTCGCAACCAACGCGATAAAGGGGTTGTCAATCCCTCAACGGTCACTTACGAGAGTGAGATCTGATAGATATGATAAGATAATATTTTTGGTATTTTTATGATAAAGAGAAATAAAGATGCAAAGTAAAATAAAAGGCAATAGAAATAACAAAGTATTGGAAGATTAATATGATGGAAAATAGACCCGGGGGCCATAGGTTTCACTAGTGGCTTCTCTCAAGAGCATGAGTATTACGGTGGGTGAACAAATTACTGTCGATCAATTGATAGAATTGAGCATAGTTATGAGAATATCTAGGTATGATCATGTATATAGGCATCACGTCTGCGACAAGTAGACCGACTCCTGCCTGCATCTACTACTATTACTCCACACATCGACCGTTATCCAGCATGCATCTAGAGTATTAAGTTCAAAAGAACAGAGTAATGCTTTAAGTAAGATGACATGATGTAGAGGGATAAACTCATGAAATATGATATAAACCCCATCTTTTTATCCTCGATGGCAACAATACAATACGTGCCTTGCTGCCCCTACTGTCACTGGGAAAGTACACCGCAAGATTGAACCCAAAGCTAAACACTTCTCCCATTGCAAGAAAGATCAATCTAGTAGGCCAAACCAAACTGATAATTCAAAGAGACTTGCAAAGATAACCAATCATACATAAAAGAATTCAGAGGAGATTCAAATATTGTTCATAGATAATCTTGATCATAAACCCACAATTCATCGGTCTCAACAAACACACCGCAAAAGAAGAGTTACATCAAATAGATCTCCACGAGAATCGTGGAGAACTTTGTATTGAGATCCAAAGAGAGAGAAGAAGCCATCTAGCTAATAACTATGGACCCGAAGGTCTGAGGTAAACTACTCACACATCATCGGAGAGGCTATGGTGTTGATGTAGTAGCCCTCCGTGATCAATGCCCCCTCCAGGGGATCGCCAGAAAAGGCCCCAAGATGGGATCTCACGGGTACAGAAGGTTGCGGTGGTGGAATTAGGTTTTTGGCTGCGTATCTGATAGTTTGGGGGTACGTAGGTATATATAGGAGGAAGAAGTACGTCGGTGGAGCAACATGGGCCCCACAAGGGTGGAGGGCGCGCCTGGGGGGGTAGGCGCGCCCCCTTCCTCATGCTCTCCTGGTTGATTTCTTGACGTAGACTCCAAGTCCTCTGGATCACATTCGTTCCGAAAATCACGTTCCTGAAGGTTTCATTCTGTTTTGACTCCGTTTGATATTATTTTTCTGCGAAACTCTGAAATAGGCAAAAAAACAACAATTTGGGTTGGGCCTCCGGTTAATAGGTTAGTCCCAAAAATAATATAAAAGTGTATAATAAAGCCCATTAAACATCCAAAACAGAATATAATATAGCACGGAAGAATCAAAAATTATAGATACGTTGGAGACGTATCAATGATCAGACATGGTTTAGTTGATTTGGATCGCGTGATCACTTAGATGATTAGAGGGATGTCTATCTAAGTGGGAGTTCCTAAGTAATATGATTAATTGAACTTTAATTTATCATGAACTTAGTACCTGATAGTATTTTGCATGTCTAGGTTGTTGTAGATCAATGGCCCGTGCTACTGTTCCTTTGAATTTTAATGCGTTCCTAGAGAAAGCTAAGTTGAAAGATGATGGTAGCAATTACACGGAGTGCGTCCGTAACTTGAGGATTATCCTCATTGCTGCACAGAAGAATTACGTCCTGGAAGCACCGCTAGGTGCAAGACCCGCTGTAGGAGCAACACCATACGCTGTGAACGCCTGGCAGAGCAAAGCTGATGACTACTCGATAGTTTAGTGTGCCATGCTTTACGGCTTAGAATCGGGACTTCAACGACGTTTTGAACGTCATGGAGCATATGAGATGTTCCAGGAGTTGAAGTTAATATTTCAAGGAAATTCCCGGATAGAGAGATATGAAGTCTCCAATAAGTTCTACAGCTGCAAAATGGAGGAGAATAGTTCTGTCAGTGAACATATACTCAAAATGTCTGGGTACCACAATCACTTGACTCAACTGGGAGTTAATCTTCCGGTTGATAGTGTCACTGATAGAGTTCTTCAATCACTGCCACCAAGCTACAAAAGCTGCGGAGGTAGAAATATGTCATTGAACTATAATATGCAAGGGATGGATAAGACAATTCCCGAGCTCTTCACAATGCTAAAAGCTGCGGTTGTAGAAATCAAGAAGGAGCATCAAGTGTTGATGGTCAACAAGACCACTCGTTTCAAGAAAAAGGGCAAAGGAAAGAAGGGGAACTTCAAGAAGAACGGCAAGCAAGTTGCTACTCAAGTGAAGAAGCCCAAGTTTGAACCTAAGCCTGAGACTGAGTGCTTCTACTGCAAAGGGATTGGTCACTGGAAGCGGAACTGCCCCAAGTATTTGGCGGATAAGAAGGATGTCGGGGAAACAACACCTATGGGATCACTGGGATCCCTTCTACGGTTGGCGGACGTGGGGTTGTGCAAAGAGCGGGTTTGGCGGTCAGCACAAGGATCGTTTACCCAGGTTCGGGCCACGAAGATGCGTAACACCCTAGTCCTGCATTGGTGTATGTATTTGAGTGTTCTTGAGCTCTTGAGCTAGCTACGGTGTGTGTGTTGCCCAAAAGATCCGAATCCTCCTCCTCGACGCCTCGGGCCTCCTTTTATAGTCAAAAGGGGTCGCCACAGTGGCACAAAGGAGGTGGAAAGGTGTACAGTGCGCAGGCTTATCGCTTGTCATTACGGGACAAGACACATTAAATGCGCTCCCTTAGGTGTCCCGTTGCTTTATCGAGGATGGCAACGAGGCCCATCCCATCCGTCGCCGCCCCGCCTTGCTCCGACATGCGTCTAGACCAACGGCGCATCTAGCACCATGTAGGCTGGCAAGCTGCTGAGATGGCGCGGTGGTAGGGTCTTCACGAAGATATGCATGCCACCACGCAGGTGCTTGCTGGGCTGGCCTAGAAGCCACACGTTGTCACGCAGGTGTCTGCCCGGGTGGTTGGGCTGGTAGCTCTATGGGAACGGCGGTGGAGCCTTGGCAGATGCAGGCTTGGTTGTGGCCTCGCAGGCGTCTTCGTCAAGGGCCTTGCCGGGGCCCCGGCAAGGGTCTTGCCGCGGCATCGTGGTCGTCCCCGGCAAGGATCTTGCCGGGGGTCTCGTGGATTTCCTTGGCTAGGATCCCGCCAAGGATCGTCGTCTTCTGGTCCTCATATGATCTTGTATGCTTCTGATCTTCACAAAGATCTGCATGCCACCACGGAGGTGCACCCCGAGCCTCGGTCCCAATGTGGTTGATGGCATTGGAGCCCTCATCCCAAGGGTGGTGCACTCTGCTGGCATCGGGCAAGCTGCCCCGGCAAGGCTCTTGCCGGGGCTGTGGAGGCCGCCCCGGCAAGGGCCTTGCCGGTGGAGTCCACCTCGCCCTTCTGCTCTTTGTGCCTCTGTCTTGGTGTTGCTCTGGTTGTCTTGTGCCTTCGGCTTCCTTCCTCTGCCCTACTTAGTGTGGCCGTGGGCGCGGCTCTAACTGCCCGTGCACAAGTAAAGGGGTAAAAAGGAGAGCCCCTACTTTTGTACACCGACAGGAGCCCCCGGGCCTGGGCCACACATAAGCGCAACGCGTTGTTGGGCCGGGCCCAGAACGGTGCGCGGGCAGGCAGGGCGGGATTTTTACCTGAGTAATTCCTTCGCTCGCTTGTGCTTCCCCACGACCCGCGTTGAATGCGCGTCGTGGAGGGTCATGCGTGACGTGGGGGGCATGCGTGGGGCGGCTGTTGCCCTCATGTGTCACATCACAGTAAATGGAAAAGAGGCGGCCCGCGCCTTCCTCGTAAAAAGGAATAACCGCAGGCGTGCTGCTCATTTACCCCCTGTGCCTTCTCCAATCTCGGAACCATCGTGCCCTCCTTCTTCCTTCTCAAGCTCTCGCTTTTGCTCGCTGCCGCCGCGTCTTCACTGTTCTTCATCCCTCGCCTCTTGCAGCCGCCATGGCACCCAAAACTAGCAAAGGCAAGGGAGTGGCCAAGGACGCCGGGGGGAAGGAGCCGCCGGAGAGCGAGTTGGCGGCGCGGCAGACGCAGCTCGCCTACTTTCCCTCGACGGTCAACGCGGTCCACCTCCAGGACTACTTCAAGCCCCTGTGGGGGTGCAAGATGGGGGGAGAGACGACGGGGCATCCGGCCACGTGTACCATCCTCGCTGATTTCGCCGAGGCCAGCCCGAATCGGTACCCATTCTTCGTCGATTACTTTTCCTGCGGCCTCTGCCCCCTTTCTCCGATTTCTTCAATGACGTCATGCACACATACGGCTTCCACCTTCTGGATTTCACTCCGAATGTCGTGGCATGCATGGCTCTTTTTGCCCATCTCTGCGAGGGCTTCGCCGGAGTGCTCCCCAACACGGCGCTCTTCCGCCACTACTTCTTTCCTCGCATCCAAAAGGGAGGTGCCATCTCCGGCTGTGTTGCCTGGATCCCAAGGACCCAGGGGAAAGGGACATATCCGGAGGGTGCCCAGAAGGAGAGGTGGGAGGAGTGGCGGGGCCGGTGGTGCTGGATTGAGGAGGAGAATCCGCAGGAATTTTGCCGGGTTCGCCATGTGCCGCCGGTCCGCAGAGATGACTAGAGCAACGTCGATGCTGATGATGGGAAGCTCACAGTTGCCACCCCCAGGATCCATCGCCTCACCATTGCCGGGCTCACCCTGGAGATGATTGGGGCGGACTTCATCCGCCGCCGAATCGCTCCTCTGCACAACAAGGGGAGGCCGGCCTGGCTTTTCAGGAATGCGGTCGACATCATGAGACTTCGCCGCGGTTTGAACCACAACTTCACGGTGATGAGGCACGCCCATTTCTGCCAGCGGCTCTTTCAGCTCGACGTGAATTGCGACGGCAAGGTCGAGAGGTCCGGCAAGGCTGCGAAGGCCGGCAAGGTCGCCAAGGGGCCCTTGTTTGGGTTGCCGGCGGGGGTGGTCTCGCTGAGCAATAACTCGCGCCAAAGCGACATCATCGCCATGATGCCAGACTTCAATGCGCACGGCCTCGTCCCAAATTGGGCCGAGCCGCCGGCGGATCAGGTGCAGGAGTTCTTCGATACCTTGGCGGAGAGGTATGTCCACGACGAGCCGCTACTCATCCAGGACACCACTCAGGCAGAACTTGACTATATCGCCGCCAGGGCAGCGGAGGCGGAGCTCGCCAAGGAGACCGGCAGCACTGGCACTTGGGCCCCTCTCATTGAAGATGTGGTCGACGAGTCGTCGTCGGAGGAGGTCGAGACTGTCGACCCTCCGGCCACGGGGAGAGGGCGAGTCCTGCGGCGGGCCAGCTCTGTCAAGCCGGTCCGGCCCAGCAGGCTGCACAGCCGCAGCAAACCCAGGAGGCGTCCGTGCGCGAGACGAGGGCCGCGGCGGCGAGGAAGGTGGTGAAGGCTACGGTGGCAAAGAAGAAGGCAACTACCTCTTCTTCGTCCAAGCGTCCTCGGACTCCATCTGCTTCCCCTCCTCCCGCAGATGACGACATGGAGGTCGTCTTTGATTTTGGGTCTCTCAGCCCAAGGAGGAAGAGGAAGGCAGCGGAAGAGGAGGTGGAGGATGAGTAAGTATCCTGCCTTTTTGTCATCTCCGTCCTCTCAGACCGTGCCGCTTCTCTTGATTTGTTTTCATCTTCGCAGGGATGCGGAGACGCTGGCCCAGAGGGTGAAGAGGGCCAGGGCCTCGATGGGCGGCCAGCCCGCGGCGGGCACTTCGAGTACGCCGCTGGTGGTGGTGAGTAGCCCGGACAGCAGCCCCCAGCGTAAGTTCACCACTAGCCCCCCTCAACGTGTGCTGGGGTGCGATCCCTCGGTGCTGGCCTTGCCGTGGTTGCAGGAGGAGGACGGCAGCAGGAGGAGCCACTGAGGGCCACCCCCAACACGCCGCCCCCATCAACCACGCCGCCCCGAGGGGCGTCCCCGGCAAGGGCGCCAAGCGCCGATCCTATGCGCGCGGAGGAGGAGGAGGTGAACCCGGGTGCCGGTGGGTCCGTCCCGGCGCCAGATGTTGGTGGAGAAGGGGCTACTTATTCCAAGCTTGGCACGGGTAAGTCACCTGCCTCCCGTCCCTGCTCCTTTTCCTTCTTTTTGGACCTTGGTCTTGGCTTCGCCTTATCCCCTTCTCGGTATCCAGATCCTCCCTCGGCGGACCCGGAAGATGTAGACACCGTCATTAAAGAGTCGCCAAGAACGCCGCGGCCGAGGCCGACAAGATCGCCGCCGAGGAGGCCGCCAAGGACGCTGCCAAGGGGTCCGCCGGGGACTCCGACAAGGCCGCTGCCGAGGAGGCCGGCAAGGGGCCTGCCGGGGAGGCCGGCAAGGCCGCTGCCGAGGAGGGGGTGGTTGACGACCAACCTTCCTCCTCAGCTTCCTCTAGCTCAGGCAAGTATCTGAAGGTGAGCGACGACCTGTTCATCCACCTCCCAGAGACGGCGAGCACCGGGGCACCCACCAAGGGGGAGGTTTTTGACGACGAGGTGCTCGCCGCCGCCGGGCTCGAGGTCGTCGACGAACCGAGCGCCGGTGGTGGCGGTTCCCAGGAAGAGCGACTCCTCCAGGCCATGAGCGCCAATTTCCAAAAGCTCTAGGCGCTTCACCGTGCCTGCCTGGACAAGGCCAAGTCCAGGATGGCGGTGGTGGACAAGGCGGAGGTGACCCTCGAGGAGCGCGTCGCCGAGGCGCAGGCTTGGTTTCGCCAGGCCCACAAAGACCTGAAGGCCCCCAGGATGTGTTGGCCGAGCGCCAGCTGGAGCTTGTCATGAAGCAGGCCGACATCGAGAAGGCCCAGGAGGCGGCGAAGCAGCAGGCTGCCCAGGACGAGGCCGCTCGGCACCAACACCAGGCCGCGCTAAACTCCCAGGAGGAGGACCTTGCCGCGCGTGAGGAGAAGCTTGCCACAACACTCTGTGGCAAGGATGAGGAGGTGGAGAAGCTCGTCGTGCAGCAGACCCAGGAGCTGGAGCAGAGGCACAAGGAGGCACTCAATGCCCAGGCTCTGGTTCACGCCGGCAAGGTGAAAGAGCTGGAGGTGGAGCGGGACGGGCTGAAGGATCAGGCCCTGAAGTTGGCCAAGGAGAAGGACACGCTCAACGGTGCTCTGGTGGAGGCGCAGGGTGCAGTCCTCGGCAAGGCTGAGCAGCTCTCCAAGGCCAACGACTCCATCAAAGACCTGAAGCTGAAGCTGGAGGGTCTCGAGGGGACGCTGTCGGAGGTCAAGGCCCGGGAGGAGACCCTGACCAAGAATCTAGAGAAGGAGAGGCAGCTGCGGAAGAACGAAGCCGCCAACCACGAGGATTTTGTGAAGGGCGAGAACCTCTGGATCAGCCGCCTCGCCGAGGTCGCCGGCAGGATCACAACGTAGCTGGCTACCATGGAGATGCCAAACGTGAGGTACGTCCTGGAGCCGAGCGTGAGTCCCAATGCCAAGATGACCTTGTTCTTCAAAGGTGTTCTCGGGGCCCTGGAGCAGCTCCGCTCCAACAGGGCGGCCTCTCTGGCCGACGAGGCCCGAAAGCTTTGCCGGGGCGCCATGACCAAGGTCCTCACCAAGGTGGCGTACTGGAACCCCGACCTCGACTTCGACGCCGCGCTGGAGAGCTTGCCGGAGGGTGTGGACCTCATGACGCTCGAGGAGCGTATCAAGCCCATCATCAGCCACGTCGGCAGATTCCAGAGGGTGGAGGGCCAGCGCCGGGATTAGGCGCCCCGTTGCTCATCGTCGCTGCAGGTTCATGACCAAGACAATTTTATCTTTAGTTAGAACTGCAGCAACAACTGATGTAATATTACTCTGCAGTACTTTCAATATCATGCATGCTATCTTCCCGTTAGATCTTTCTTTGTACGTTCGTACCCTACGCTTGTTGAGATAAGGCTGCCGGCGCGTAAACCCATGCTGTGGTGCTTTAAGGACGGATCCTTAGCACCCTGTCGGAAGGGCGCTTGCTGCCGGGTGAGCCACCTTGCCGCCGCCAGCGCGGTCGCTTGAACTGTCGAGCGGACTCGAGGCAGGACAAGAGCGCAGCTGCGAACGGGTAGGCCACCTTGCCGCCGCCAGCACGGCTGCATGAACTGTCGAGCGGGCTCGAGACATAAACAAAGGCGTTGCCAAAAACGGAAGGGTCCCATCGCGTGCAGGTTTCCCATACAAAGAACGAGACCTCTTGGGGAGAACGGCCTTATATAGGTGAAAATAAACAAGATTTCGCGTGACTTAGGTTTTCGGTCATTGCGTGGATGTTCACCGCATCCGCAGGCGACGCAGCACGTTTCGTCGTCTTCTTCCTTGGAGTACGACCACGATGAAGCCGCTGCTCCAACCTGACCAGATTTCCACAACTGCGCCCCCTACCTGGCGTGACAAAGATGTTGGGGAAACGCCGCCTATGGGATCACTGGGATCCCTTCTACGGTTGGCGGGCGCGGGGTTGTGCAAAGAGTGGGTCTGGCGATCAGCACAAGGATCGTTTACCCAGGTTCGGGCCGCGAAGATGCGTAATACCCTAGTCCTGCTTTGGTGTATGTATTTGAGTAGTCTTGAGCTCTTGAGCTAGCTACGGTGTTGTGTTGCCCAAAAGATCTGAATCCTCCTCCTGGAAGCCTTGGGCCTCCTTTTATAGACAAAAGGGGCTGCCATAGTGGCACATAGGAGGTGGAAAGGTGTACAGTGCGCAAGCTTATCGCTTTTCATTACGGGACAAGACGCATTAAATGCGCACCCTTAGGTGTCTCGTTGCTTTATCGGGGATGGCAACGAGGCCCATCCCGTCCGTCGCTACCCTGCCTTGCTCCGACACGCGTCCAGGCCAACGGCGCATGCAGCGCCATGTAGGCTGGCAGGCTGCTGAGATGGCGCGGTGGTAGGGTCTTCACGAAGATCTGCATGCCACCACGCAGGTGCTTGCTGGGCTGGCCTGGAAGCCGCACGTTGCCACGCAGGTGTCTGCCCGGGTGGTTGGGCTGGCAGCTGTATGGGAACGGCGGTGGAGCCTTGGCAGATGCAGGCTTGGTTGTGGCCTCGCAGGCGTCTTCGGCAAGGGCCTTGCCGGGACCCCGGCAAGGGTCTTGCCACGGCATCATGGTCGTCCCCGGCAAGGATCTTGCCGGGGGTCTCGTGGATTTCCTTGGCTAGGATCCCGCCGAGGATCGTCGTCTTCTGGTCCTCATCTGATCTTGTATGCTTCTGATCTTCACAAAGATCTGCATGCCACCACGGTGGTGCCCCCCGAGCCTTGGTCCCAATGTGGTTGATGGCATTGGAGCCCTCGGCCCAAGGGTGGTGCACTCTGTTGGCATCGGGCAAGCTGCCCCGGCGAGGCTCTTGCCGGGGATGTGGAGGCCGCCCCGACAAGGGCCTTGCCGGGGGAGTCCACCTCACCCTTCTGCTCTTTGTGCCTCTGTCTTGGTGTTGCTCTGGTTGTCTTGTGCCTTCGGCTTCCTTCCTCTGCCCTACTTAGTGTGGCCATGGGCGCGGCTCTAATTGCCTGTGGACAAGTAAAGGGGTAAAAAGGAGAGCCCCTACTTTTGTACACCGACAGGAGCCCCCGGGCCTGGGCCACACATAAGCGCAACGCGTTGTTGGGCCGGGCCCAGAACAGTGCACGGGCAGGCGGGGCGGGATTTTTACCGCAGTAATTCCTTCGCTCGCTTGTGCTTCCCCACGACCCGCGTTGAATGCGCGTATGGAGGGTCGTGCGTGACGTGGGGGGCATGCGTGGGGCGGCTGCTGCCCTCATGCGTCACATCCCAGTAAATGGAAAAGAGGCGGCCCGCGCCTTCCCCCGTAAAAAGGAATAACCACAGGCGTGCTGCTCATTTACCCCCTGTGCCTTCTCCAATCTTGGAACCACCATCCCCTCCTTCTTCCTTCTCAAGCTCTTGCTTTCGCTCGCCGCTGCCGCGTCTTTGCTGTTCTTCATCCCTCGCCTCTCGCAGCCGCCATGGCACCCAAAACCAGCAAATGCAAGGGAGTGGCCAAGGACGCCGGGGGGAAGGAGCTGCCGGAGAGCGAGTTGGCGGCGCGGCGGACGCAGCTCGCCTACTTTCCCTCGACGGTCGACGCGGTCCACCTCCGGGACTACTTCAAGCCCCTGTGGGGGTGCAAGACGGGGGAGAGACGACGGGGCATCTGGCCACGCGTATCATCCTCACTGATTTTGCCGAGGCCGGCCCGAATCGGTACCCATTCTTCGTCGATTACTTTTCCTGTGGCCTCTGCCCCCCTTTCTCTGATATCTTCAATGACATCATGCACACATACGGCTTCCACCTTCTGGATTTCACTCCGAATGTCGTGGCATGCATGGCTCTTTTTGCCCATCTCTGCGAGGGCTTCGCCGGAGTGCTCCCCAACACGGCGCTCTTCCGCCACTACTTCTTTCCTCGCATCCAAAAGGGAGGTGCCATCTCCGGCTGTGTCGACTGGATCCCTAGGACCCAGGGGAAAGGGACATATCCGGAGGGTGCCCAGAAGGAGAGGTGGGAGGAGTGGCGGGGCCGGCGATGCTGGATTGAGGAGGAGGATCCGCAAGAATTTTGCCGGGTTCGCCAGGCGCCGCCGGTCTGCAGAGATGACCGAGCAACGTCGATGCTCATGATGGGAAGCTCACCTTTGCCACCACCAGGATCCATCGCCTCACCGTTGCCGGGCTAAACCTGGAGATGATTGGGGCGGACTTCATCTGCCGCTGAATCGCTCCTCTGCACAACAAGGGAAGGCCGGCCTGGCTTTTCAGGAATGCGGCCGACATCATGAGGCTTCGCCCCAGTTTGAACCACAACTTCACGGTGATGGGGCACGCCCATTTCTACCAGCGGCTCTTTCAGCTCGACGTGAATTGCGACAGCAAGGTCGAGAGGTCCGGCAAGGCTCCGAAGGCCGGCAAGGTTGCCAAGGGGCCCTTGTTTTGGTTGCCGGCGGGGGTGGTCTCGCTGAGCAATAACTCGCGCCAAAGCAACATCATCGCCATGATGCCGAACTTCAACGCGCACGGCCTCGTCCCAAATTGGGCCGAGCCGCCGGCAGATCAGGTGCAGGAGTTCTTCGATACCTTGTCGGAGAGGTACGTCCACGACGAGCCGCTGCTCATCCAGGACACCACTCAGGCAGAATTGGACTATACCACTGCCAGGGCGGCAGAGGCGGAGCTCGCCAAGGAGGCCGGCAGCACTGGCACTCGGGCCCCTCTCATTGAAGATGTGGTCGACGAGTCGTCGTCGGTGGAAGTCGAGACTGTTGACCCTCCAGCCACGGGGAGAGGGCGAGTCCTGCAGCGGGCCAGCTCTGTCAAGCCCGTCTGGCCCGGCAAGCTACGCAGCCGCAGCAAACCCAGGAGGCGTCCGTGCGCCAGACGAGGGCCGCGGCGGCGAGGAAGGTGGTGAAGGCTGCGGTGGCGAAGAAGAAGGCAACTACCTCTTCTTCGTCCAAGCGTCCTCGAACTCCATCTGCTTCCCCTCCTCCTGTAGATGACGACACGGAGATCGTCTTTGTTTTTGGGTCTCTCAGCCCAAGGAGGAAGAGGAAGGCAGCGGAAGAGGAGGTGGAGGATGAGTAAGTATCCTACCTTTTTGTCATCTCCGTCCTCTCAGACCGTGCCACTTCTCTTGATTTGTTTTCATCTTCGCAGGGATGCGGAGACGCTGGCCCAGAGGGTGAAGAGGGCCAGGGCCTCGATGGGCGGCCAGCCCCCGGCGGGCACTTCGAGTACGCCGCTGGTGGTGGTGAGCAGCCCGGACAGTAGCCCCCAGTGTAAGTTCACCACTAGCCCCCCTCAACATGTGTTAGGGTGCGATCCCTCGGTGCTGACCTTGCCGTGGTTTGCAGGAGGAGGACGGCAGCAGGAGGAGCCACTGAGGGCCACCCCTAACACGCCGCCCCCATCAACCACGCCACCCCAAGGGGCATCCCCGGCAAGGGTGCCAAGCGCCGATCCTATGCGCACGGAGGAGGAGGAGGTGAACCCGGGTGCCGGTGGCTCCGTCCCAGCACCAGATGTTGGCGGGGAAGGGGCTACTTCTTCCAAGCTTGGCACGGGTAAGTCACCTGCCTCCCGTCCCTCCTCCTTTTCCTTCTTTTTGGACCTTGGTCTTGGCTTCGCCTTATCCCCTTCTCGGTATCCAGATCCTCCCTCGGCGGACCATGAGCGCCAATTTCCAAAAGCTCCAGGCGCTTCACCGTGCCCGCCTGGACAAGGCCAAGTCCAGGATGGCGGTGGTGGACATGGGGGAGGTGGACCTTGAGGAGCGCGTCGCCGAGGCGCAGGCTTGGTTCCGCCAGGCCCACAAAGACCTGAAGGCCGCCCAGGATGTGCTGGCCGAGCGCCGGCTGGAGCTTGTCATGAAGCAGGCCGACATCGAGAAGGCCCGGGAGGTGGCGAAGCAGCAGGCCGCCCAGGACGAGGCCGCTCGGCACCAACACCAGGCCGCGCTAAACTCCCAGGAGGAGGACCTTGCCGCGCGTGAGGAGAAGCTTGCCACAACACTCTGTGGCAAGGATGAGGAGGTGGAGAAGCTCGTCGTGTAGCAGACCCAGGAGCTGGAGCAGAGGCACAAGGAGGCACTCAATGCCCAGGCTCTAGTTCACGCCGGCAAGGTGAAAGAGCTGGAGGTGGAGCGGGACGGGCTGAAGGATCAGGCCCTGAAGTTGGCCAAGGAGAAGGACACGCTCAACGGTGCTCTGGTGGAGGCGCAGGGTGCTGTCCTCGGCAAGGCTGAGCAGCTCTCCAAGGCCAACGACTCCATCCAAGACCAGAAGCTGAAGCTGGAGGGTCTCGAGGGGACGCTGTCGGAGGTCAGGGCCCAGGAGGAGACCCTGACCAAGAATCTGGAGAAGGTGAGGTAGCTGCGGAAGAACGAAGCCGCCAACCACGAGGATTTTGTGAAGGGCGAGAACCTCTGGATCAGTCGCCTCGCCGAGGTCGCCGGCAGGATCACCACGCAGCTGGCTACCATGGGGATGCCAAACGTGAGGTATGTCCCGGAGCCGAGCGTGAGTCCCAATGCCAAGCTGACCCTGTTCTTCGAGGGTGTTCTCGGGGCCCTGGAGCAGCTCCGCTCCAACAGGGCGGCCTCTCTGACCGACGAGGCCCGAAAGCTTTGCCAGGGCGCCATGACCAAGGTCCTCACCAAGGTGGCGTACTGGAACCCCGACCTCGACTTTGACGCCGCGCTGGAGAGCTTGCCGGAGGGTGTGGACCTCGCGACGCTCGAGGAGCGTATCAAGCCCATCATCAGCCGCGTCAGCAGAATCCAGAGGGTGGAGGGCCAGCGCCGGGATTAGGCGCCCCGTTGCTCATCGTTGCTGCAGGTTCATGACCAAGACAATTTTATCTTTAGTTAGAACCGCAGCAACAATTGATGTAATATTACTCTGCAGTACTTTCAATATCATGCATGCTATCTTCCCGTTAGATCTTTCTTTGTACGTTCGTACCCTACGCTTGTTGAGATAAGCTGCCGGCGCGTAAACCCATGCCGTGGTGCTTTAAGGACGGATCCTTAACACCTTGCTGGAAGGGCGCTTGCTGCCGGGCGAGCCACCTTGCCGCCGCCAGCGCGGTCGCTTGAACTATCGAGCGGACTCGAGGCAGGACAAGAGCGCAGCTGGGAACGGGTAGGCCACCTTGCCGCTGCCAGCGCGGCCGCATGAGATGTCGAGCAGGCTCGAGACATAAACAAAGGCGTTGCCAACAGCGGAAGGGTCCCATCGCATGCAGGTTTCCCGTACAAAGAACGAGACCTCTCGGGGAGAACAGCCTTATATAAGTGAAAATAAACAAGATTTCGCGTGACTTAGCTTTTCTGTCATTGCGTGGACGTTCACCGCATCCGCAGGCGACGCAGCCCGTTTGGTCGTCTTCTTCCTTGGAGTGACGACCACGATGAAGCCGCTGCTCCAACCAGACCAGATTTCCACAACTGTGCCCCCTACCTGGCGTGCCAAAGATGTAGGGGAAACGACACCTATGGGATCACTGGGATCCCTTCTACGGTTGGCGGGCGCGGGGTTATGCAAAGAGAGGGTCTGGCGGTCAGCACAAGGATCGTTTACCCAGGTTCGGGCCGCGAAGATGCGTAATACCCTAGTCCTGCTTTGGTGTATGTATTTGAGTGTTCTTGAGCTCTTTAGCTAGCTACGGTGTGTGTGTTGCCCAAAAGATCTGAATCCTCCTCCTGGACGCCTCGGGCCTCCTTTTATAGACAAAAGGGGTCGCCATAGTGGCACACAGGAGGTGGAAAGGTGTACAGTGCGCAAGCTTATCGCTTGTCATTACAGGAAAATACGCATTAAATGCGCTCCCTTAGGTGTCCCGTTGCTTTATCGGGGATGGCAATCGAGGCCCGTCCCGTCCGTCGCCGCCCCGCCTTGCTCCGACATGCGTCCAGGCCAACGGCGCATGCAGTGCCATGTAGGCTGGCAGGCTGCTGAGATGGCGCGGTGGTAGGGTCTTCACGAAGATCTGCATGCCACCACACAGGTGCTTGCTGGGCTGGCCTGGAAGCCGCACGTTGCCACGCAGGTGTCTGCCCGGGTGGTTGGGCTGGCAGCTGTATGGGAACGGCGGTGGAGCCTTGGCAGATGCGGGCTTGGTTGTGGCCTCGCAGGCGTCTTCGGCAAGGGCCTTGCCGGGCCCCCGGCAAGGGTCTTGCCATGGCATCGTGGTCGTCCCCAGCAAGGATCTTGCCGGGGGTCTCGTGGATTTCCTTGGCTAGGATCCCGCCGAGGATCGTCGTCTTCTGGTCCTCATCTGATCTTGTATGCTTCTGATCTTCACAAAGATTTGCATGCCACCATGGAGGTGCCCCCCGAGCCTTGGTCCCAATGTGGTTGATGGCATTGGAGCCCTCGGCCCAAGGGTGGCGCATTCTGCTCGCATCGGGCAAGCTGCCCCAACGAGGCTCTTGCCGGGGCTATGGAGGCCGCCCCGGCAAGGGCCTTGCCGGGGGAGTCCACCTCGCCCTTCTGCTCTTTTTGCCTCTGTCTTGGCGCTGCTCTGGTTGTCTTGTGCCTTCGGCTTCCTTCCTCTGCCCTACCTAGTGTGGCCTTGGGTGCGGCTCTAACTGCCCGTGCACAAGTAAAGGGGTAAAAAGGAGAGCCCCTACTTTTGTACACCGACAAAGGATGGCAAAGTGAAAGGTATATTTGATATACATGTTATTGATGTGTACCTTACTAATGCCCGTAGTCGCGCCTGGGTATTTGATACTGGTTTTGTTGCTCATATTTGCAACTCGAAATAGGGGCTACGGATTAAGCAAAGATTGCCTAAGGACGAGGTGACGATGCGCGTGGGAAATGGTTCCAAAGTTGATGTGATCGCCGTCGGCATGCTACCTCTACATCTACCTTCGGGATTAGTTTTAGACCTGAATAATTGTTATTTGGTGCCACCGTTAAGCATGAACATTATATCTGGATCTTGTTTGATGCGAGACGGTTATTCATTTAAATTAGAGAATAATGGTTGTTCTATTTATATGAGTAATATCTTTTATGGTCATGCACCCTTGATGAGTAATCTCGATAGTAGTGATACACATATTCATAGTATTGAAGCCAAAATATATAAGTTTAATAATGATAGTGCAACTTATTTGTGGCACTGTCGTTTAGGTCATATTGGTGTAAAACGCATGAAGAAACTCCATGCTGATGGGCTTTTGGAATCACTTGATGCTTGCGAACCATGCCTCATGGGCAAGATGACTAAAACTCCGTTCTCCGGAATAATGGAGCGAGCAACAGACTTGATGGAAATAATACATACTGATGTATGCGGTCCGATGAGTGTTGAGGCTCGAGGCGGGTATCGTTATTTTCTGACCTTCACAGATGATTTGAGCAGATATGGGTTTATCTACTTGATGAAACATAAGTCTGAAACATTTGAAATGTTCAAAGAATTTCAGAGTGAAGTGGAGAATCATCGTAATAAGAAAAGAAAGTTTCTACGATCTGATCACAGAGGCGAATATTTGAGTTGCGAGTTTGGCCTTCAATTAAAACAATGTGGAATAGTTTCACAAACTCATGCCACATGGAACACCATAGCATAATGGTGTGTCCGAACGTCGTAACTGTACTTTATTAGATATGGTGTGATCTATGATGTCTCTTACCGATTTACCACTATCGTTTTGGGGTTATGCATTGGAGACAGCTGCATTCACGTTAAATAGGGCACCATCTAAATCCGTTGAGATGACACCGTATGAACTGTGGTTTGGCAAGAAACATAAGCTGTCATTTCTTAAAGTTTGGGGTTGCGATGCTTATGTGAAAAAGCTTCAACCTGATAAGCTTGAACCCAAATCAGAGAAGTGCGTCTTCATAGGATACCCAAAAGAAACTGTTGGGTACACCTTCTATCATAGATCCGAAGGCAAGATCTTTGTTGCTAAGAATGGATCCTTTCTAGATAAGAAGTTTCTCTCGAAAGAAGTGAGTGGGAGGAAAGTAGGACTTGATGAGGTAATTGTACCTTCTCGCGAATTGGAAAGTAGTTCATCACAGAAATCAGTTCCAGTGATGCCTACACCAATTAGTGAGGAAGTTAATGATGATGATTATGAAACTTCACATCAAGTTACTACCGAACCTCGTAGGTCAACCAGAGTACGTTCCGCACCAGAGTGGTACGGTAATCCTGTTTTGGAAATTATGTTACTAGACCATGACGAACCTACGAGTTATGAGGAAGCGATGATGAGCCCAGATTCCGCGAAATGGCTTAAGGCCATGAAATCTGAGATAGGATCCATGTATGAGAAGCAAATATGGACTTTGATTGACTTGCCCGATGATCGGCGAGCCATTGAGAATAAATGGATCTTGAAGAGGAAGACATACGGTGATGGTAGTATTACTATCTACAAAGCTCGAATTGTCGAAAAAATGTTTTCAACAAGTTCAAGGTGTTGACTACGATGAGATTTTCTCACTCGTATCGATGCTTAAGTCCGTCCGAATCATGTTAGCAATTGTCGCATTTTATGATTATGAAATTTGGCAAATGGATGTCAAAACTGCATTTTAATGGATATCTTAAAGAAGAGTTGTATATGATGCAACCAGAAGGTTTTGTTGATCCAAAAGGTGCTAACAAAGTGTGCAAGCTCCAGCGATCCATTTATAGACTGGTGCAAGCATCTCGGAGTTGGAATATACGCTTTGATAGTGTGATCAAATCATATGGTTTTATACAGACTTTTGGAGAAGCATGTATTTACAAGAAAGTGAGTGGGATCTCTGTAGCATTTCTGATATTATATGTGGATGACATATTGTTGATCGGAAATGATACAGAATTTCTGGATAGCATAAAAGGATACTTGAATAAGAATTTTTCAATGAAAGACCTCGGTGAAGCTGCTTATATATTGGGCATCAAGATCTATAGAGATAGATCAAGACGCTTAATTGGATTTTCACAAAGCACATACCTTGATAAAGTTTTGAAGAAGTTCAAAATGGATCAAGCAAAGAAAGGGTTCTTGCCTGTGTTACAAGGTGTGAAGTTGAGTCAGACTCAATGCCCGACCACTGTAGAAGATAGAGAGAAAATGAAAGTCATTCCCTATGCTTCAGCCATAGGTTCTATCATGTATGCAATGTTGTGTACCAGACCTGATGTGTGCCTTGCTATTAGTTTAGTAGGGAGGTACCAAAGTAATCCAGGAGTGGATCACTGGACAACGGTCAAGAACATCCTGAAATACCTGAAAAGGACTAAGGATATGTTTCTCGTTTATGGAGGTGATAAAGAGCTCATCGTAAAAGGTTACGTCGATGCAAGCTTTGACACTGATCCGGATGACTCTAAGTCACAAACTGGATACGTATTTATATTGAACGGTGGAGCTGTTAGTTGGTGTAGTTTTAAGCAAAGCGTCGTGGCGGGATCTACATGTGAAGCGGAGTACATAGCTGCTTCGGAAGCAGCAAATGAAGGAGTTCATATCTGATCTAGGTGTCATACCTAGTGCATCGGGTCCAATGAAAATCTCTTGTGACAATACTGGACCAATAGCCTTGGCTAAGGGATCCAGATTTCACAAGAGAACCAAACACATCCAGAGACGTTTCATATCCATCCATGATCAAGTCAAGGAGGGAGACATAGAGATTTGCAAAATACATATGGATCTGAATGTTGCAGACCCGTTGACTAAGCCTCTCTCACGAGCAAAACATGATCAGCACCAAGACTCCATGGGTGTTAGAATCATTACTATGTAATCTAGATTATTGACTCTAGTGCAAGTGGGAGACTGAAGGAAATATGCCCTAGAGGCAATAATAAAGTTGTTATTTATATTTCCTTATATCATGATAAATGTTTATTATTCATGCTAGAATTGTATTAACCGGAAACTTAGTACATGTGTGAATACATAGACAAACAGATTGTCCCTAGTATGCCTCTACTTAACTAGCTCGTAAATCAAAGATGGTTATGTTTCCTAGCCATAGACATGTGTTGTCATTTGATGAATGGGATCACATCATTAGAGAATGATGTGATGGACAAGACCCATCCGTTAGCTTAGCAATATGATCGTTTAGTTTGTTGCTATTACTTTCTTCATGACTTATACATGTTCCTATGACTATGAGATTATGCAACTCCTGAATACTGGAGGAACACTTAGTGTGCTATCAAACATCACAATGTAACTGGGTGATTATAAAGATGCTCTACAGGTGTCTCTGATGGTGTTTGTTTAGTTGGCATAGATCGAGATTAGGATTTGTCACTCCGTGTATCGGAGAGGTATCTCTGGGCCCTCTTGGTAATGATCATCACAATAAGCCTTGCAAGCAATGTGACTAATGAGTTAGTTGCGGGATGATGCATTACGGAATGAGTAAAGAGACTTGCCGGTAATGAGACTGAACTAGGTATGTGGATACCGACGATCGAATCTTGGGCAAGTAACATACCGATGACAAAGGGAACAACGTATGTTGTTATGCAGTTTGACCGATAAAGATCTTCGTAGAATTTGTGGGAGCCAATATGAGCATCCAGGTTCCGCTATTGGCTATTGACCGGAGATGTGTCTCGGTCATGTCTACATAGTTCTCGAACCCGTAGGGTCCGCACGCTTAACATTTGATGACGATTTGTATTATGAGTTATGTGATTTGATGACCGAAGTTTATTCAGAGTCCCGAATGAGATCACGGACATGACGAGGAGTCTCGAAATGGTCGAGACATAAAGATTCATATATTGGACGATGTTATTCGGACACCGGATGATTTCGGGGGGTTACCGGATAAATATCGGAGTGCCGGAGGGTTATCGGAACCCCCCGGGGAACTAATGGACCTCTATGGGCCTTAGTGGGAAGAGAGGAAGGGACAGGAGGGGCTGCCCACCCCCCTTGGGTCCTAATTGGACTAGAGGAAGGGGGTGGCGCCCCCCTTTCCTTCCCTTCCCCCTCTTCCTTCCTTCCTCCTCTTTCCCTTGTCCTAGTAGGACTCCCCTCCTTGGGCACGCCCCCTAGGGCCGACCGGCCTCCCCCTCCCTCCTTTATATACATGGGAAGGGGGCACCATAGACACACAAGTTGATCTTTTAGCCGTGTGCGGTGCCCCCCCCCCTCCACAGTTACACACCTCGGTCATATCGTCGTAGTGCTTAGGCGAAGCCCTGCGCCGGTAACTTCATCATCACTGTCGCCACACCGTCGTGTTGACGGAACTCTCCCTCGGCCTCAACTGGATCAAGAGTACGAGGGACGTCATCGAGCTGAATGTGTGCTGAACACGGAGGTGCCATACGTTCGGTGCTAGGATCGGTCGGATCGTGAAGACGTACGACTACATCAACTGCGTTGATAAAACGCTTCCGCTTTCAGTCTACAAGGGTACATGGACACACTCTCCCCGCTCGTTGATATGCATCACCTAGATAGATCTTGCGTGATCGTAGGAATTTTTTTGAAATTACTGCGTTCCCCAACAGTTTTTGCATTATATCTACCGTATTCCAACTTTTCTATGGCAAAAACTCATCAAAGAAAACCATAGAGCCATCAAAATAAGCACACAATGCAAAGAAAACAGAATCTGTCAAAACAGAATAGTCTGTAGCAATCTGACTATTTTGAATACTTCTGTAACTCCAAAAATTCTAAAATTAGGACGACCTGGGTAATTTGTATATTAATCTTCTGCAAAAAGAATTAGCATTTTATCATGTTCTGGTGATTTTTAACAATTATTTTCGTGAGCGCATAAGTTTCTCTTTTTCAGCAAGATCAAACAACTATCACCCAAGAAGATCCTAAAGGCTTTGCTTGGCACAAACACTAATTAAAACACAAAAAACACAATCATAACAGTAGCATAATTGTGCAAACATACAAGAACAGAAAGCAAAAAAAAAAAAATTTGTTCATTGGGTTGCCTCCCAACAAGCGCTATAGTTTTACGCCCTTAGCTAGGCATAAGGCAAGGATCTAAGTTTTGTCATCATTGTCCAACTCTTCAATCAAACACTTAGAATCCTTCAGAGATTTAGCATAAAGATCTTCAATAACAATACTCCTAGGAATAAATTTAAAGATTTCATTCTTGCAAAAAGGATCTCTTATCACTTCAACAAAATCTGGGTGAATACTAATCATCTTAAGGTCTTCTTTATTACTATTACTAGAAGTTGCACCCTTGTTCTTGGTAGCTTGAGTAACTTTGCCAATCTTTACGGGAGTTTTTTCGATAGTTTTCGCGAAAGCAAAAGCCGTGCTTAGATTAGTAAAGATTTCTTCTAGTTTATCAATCAGAGACGGGCTTTCTTCTATTCTTTCATGGATTACGGTACCCTTTTCTTTTAACAACTTAAAATTTTCTCCCGCTCTTGACCCAATCTTGGTGGCAAAATTATGCATCTTTTTATCTATAATTTCTATAGGATCTTCGGTGAGCATTTTCTTTTCAATAGCATCTAGTCTTTCCATAACATGCTCAAGAGTCAAAATTGTTTCATTAATCATAAGAGGTGGTGAGCCCACTAAATTTCCCATAGCATTAAAAGCATCAAGAGAAGGACACATCAAGAAATTTCCACCGGTAATCGTATCAAGGACGAATCTTTATCAAGTGGTGATGCCCACATAAAAACAGCGAAGAAAAACAACGGTAGATTGCTTACGGATAGATCTATTATGAGCATTGCAAATTCTATACCAAGCAACTTTTAAATTTTCTCCTCCCCTTTGTTTAAAGTTGAGAACCTCGTTCTCGGGAGTGCAAGCAATAGAGGAAGAACTATCCATAACGATAATAATGGCAAACAAGATTGCACACAAAAAATAGATCCGGTCAAGAAACGGTGAACGGAAAAAAAAAGGGCGAATAAAACGGCAAATTTTTGTGAAGTGGGGGAGAGGAAAACGAGAGGCAAATGGCAAATAATGTAAATTGCGAGGAGATGAGATTTGTGATTAGGAACCTGGTATATGTTGAAGATCCTCCCTGGCAACGGCACCAGAAATTCCTTTTGATGTCGGCTAGGACTACATCAGTATTTCCCCAAAGAGGAAGGGATGATGCAGCACAGCGACGGTAGGTATTTCCCTCAGTGAAGAAACCAAGGTTATCAAACCAGTAGGAGAACCAAGAACCACAACGTAAACAGCCCCTGCACACAGATAACAAATCCTCGCAACCCGACGTGTAAAAGGGGTTGTCAATCCCTTTCGGGTAGCGGCGCCCCAAGATGGGCAACGGACGTGAGGAAATTGTAGTACATTGATAGATCGAACGCCAAATAAAATAAATAAGAATAAAACGCAGCGAGGTATTTTTGTATTTTTAGTTGAATAGATCTGAAAATAAATGCAAAGGAAAGTAGATCGCGAAGGCAAATATATGAGAAAGAGACGGGCCGTAGGTTTCACTAGTGGCTTCTCTCGAGAAAAATAGCAAACGGTGGGTAAACAAATTACTGTTGGGCAATTGATAGAACTTCAAATAATCATGACGATATCCAGGCAATGATCATTAATAGGCATCACGTCCAAGATTAGTAGACCGACTCCTGCCTGCATCTACTACTATTACTCCACACATCGACCGCTATCCAGCATGCATCTAGTGTATTAAGTTCATGGAAAAACGGAGTAATGTAATAAGAACGATGACATGATGTAGACAAGATCTATTTATGTAGAGATAGACCCCATCATTTTATCCTTAGTAGCAACGATACATACGTGTCGGTTCCCCTTCTATCACTGGGATCAAGCACTGTAAGATCGAACCCACTACAAAGCACCTCTTCCCATTGCAAGATAAATAGTCAAGTTGGCCAAACAAAACCCAAATATCGGAGAAGAAATACAAGGCTATAAGCAATCATGCATAAAAGAGATCAAAGAAACTCAAATACTTTCATGGATATAAAAAGATATAACTGATCATAAACTCAAAGTTCATCAGATCCCAACAAACACATCGCAAAAGAGTTACATCATATGGATCTCCAAGAGACCATTGTATTGAGAATTTAGCGAGAGAGAGGAAGCCATCTAGCTACTAACTACGGACCCGAAGGTCTACAAAGAACTACTCACGCATCATCGGAGAGGCACCAATGGAGGTGGTGAACCCCATCCAAGATGGTGTCTAGATTGGATCTGGCGGTTTTGGACTCTGCGGCGGCTGGATCAATATTTCGTCGACTCCCCTAGGGTTTCTGGAATATTGGGGTATTTATAGAGCAAAGAGGCGGACCGGGGGGCACCCGAGGTGGGCACAACCCACCAAGGCACGCCTGGGGCTCCTGGCGCGCCCTGGTGGGTTGTGCTCTCCTCGGAGCACCCCCTAGGCGATGTCAGGCGCAAAAAATCTACGTGAAGTTTCGTTGCATTTAGACTCCATCTGATATTGATTTCCTGCGATGTAAACATGCAGAAAACAACAACTGGCACTTGGCACTATGTCAGTAGGTTAGTACCAAAAATGATATAATATGACTATAAAATGATTATAAAACATCCAAGATTGATAATATAACAGCATGGAACAATAAAAATTTATAGATACATTGGAGACGTATCACATCTCTAACAATCCCAAGTGGTGTGATGGTGTCTCTATTAGCAAGTTTAATAGTAACATCTATGTCTTCTATCTCAGCGGGTGCTATATCATTCATAATTTCTTGATATAAGGTAAACGGAATAGCACTTACGCTAGCACCTATGTCACATAAGCCATGGTAACAATGACCTCCTATTTTAACTGAGACAACAGGCATGCCAACAACGGGTCTATGTTTGTCTTTTTCATTAGGTTTGGCAATTCTAGCTACTTCATCACAGAAGTAAATAACATGCACATCTATATTTTAAACCAGGAGATATTTAACCATAGCAACACTAGGTTCTACCTTGATTTGTTCAGCTGGTTTAGGTGTTCTAATATAACTTTTGTTGACCACAGTTGAAACTTTAGCATGATCCTTTATCCTAACAGGGAAAGGTGGGTTTTCAATATAAGAGTAGGAACAACTGGATCAACATTATAGATAATAGTTTCATATTTAGCTATTACCGATTCCTTAATTTCTTCTTTAATAGGTGGGTGATATTGGAACCACTTCTCCTTAGGGAGATCAACATGAGTAGAAAATGATTCACAAAAGGAAGCTGCTATCTCAGAGTCAAGTCCATATTTAGTGCTAAACTTTTGAAAAGCATCGGTATTCATAAAAGATTTAACACAATCATACTTAAGCTTAATACCTGACTCTTTACCTTCTCGAGTCCCAATTTTCAGAGTTGCGTTTAATTCTTTGTAAAATATCCCACCGGAAATCAATAGTCTTCTTCATAAAGGAACTAGTACAAGAAGTATCAAGCATGGATCAATCATCATGAGAAAGCCGAGCATAAAAATTTTGAATGATAATTTCTCTTGAGAGCTCATGATTGGGCATGAATATAACATTGAATTAAGGCTCCCCCAAGCTAGAGCGATACTTTCTCCTTCACGAGGCCAAAAATTATATATGTAATTCCGATCACGATGAACTACATGCATAGGATAATTTTTTGGTGAAACTCCTATTTCAATCGATTCCAATTCCAAGATCCAATATCATCGCATAGCCTATACCATGCCAATGTTTTTCCCTTCAAAGATGAAGGGAAAACCTTCTTCTTAGCTTCATCTCCGGGTAAACCTGCAAGCTTAAATAATCCACAAATTTCCTCCACATATATCAAGTGCATAACAGGATGTTCGGTTCCATCTCCTACATAAGGATTAGCTAGCAGTTGTTCTATCATACCTGAAGGAATTTCATAACCAATATTTTCAGTAGGTGCAGTAGGTTGAGGGCTGACTAATTGTTTTTCTGGTCGAGGTGAAGATACCCCGAACAAACCCCTCAAAGGATTGTTTTCCATAGTAACAAGTGAGAGTAAATTTCAGCACGTAGTAATAATTTTCGCTTACCAATTTCCACTTACCAAGAGCACTTCACTCCTCGGCAACAGCGCCAGAAAAGAGCCTTGATGACCCACAAGTATAGGGGATCAATTGTAGTCCTTTCGATAAGTAAGAGTGTCGAACCCAACGAGGAGCGGGAGGAAATGACAAGTGGTTTTCAGCAAGGTATTCTCTGCAAGCACTGAAATTATAAGTAACAAGTAGTTTGATAGCAAAATAATTTGTGACGAGCAAGTAACAGAAATAGTAAAAAAAGTGCAGCAAGGTAGCCCAATCCTTTTGAGTCAAAGGACAGGCCAAAACGGTCTCTTATGATAAGCAAAGTGTTCTTGAGGTTACACGGGAATTTCATCTAGTCACTTTCATCATGTTGGTTTGATTTGTGTTCGCTACTTTGATAATTTGATATGTGGTCGACCGGTTCTTAGGTGATGTTCTTACTTGAACAAACCTCCTACTTATGATTAACCCCCTCGCAAGCATCCGCAACTACGAGAAGAGCATTGTGATCTGCCAACTTGGAGGGGATCGCGATTGTTGGACAGCCGATGTTTTCATCTTGCGTGGCAGACTTGAATGCTCATGATCTTGAGGTCCCCACAGCGGAGGAAGAGCCACCTCCTGTCAATGGCATACGCACCCTATGTTCGGAGATGGCCTCACTGTGGAGCAGCTGTATCAACAACAACTCCAGAATTGGCTGCTTCAGAATGGAATAGGCAATGACCCTGTTCAGCAACAGGTGGAGCACCAGGATGAGAATCAGCCAGCTCAGTGGGATGCATGGCCCGAGCCCCCTGCCCCGCAAATGCCTGCTGCGTTGGTTAACTTCCAGGCGTGGTTGGCAGCACAGGGCCTCCAAGTACAAGATGGTATCTTACCAGAGAATAATCTGACGGATAGCCTCAACTCTGTTTGGAACGACTCTGACTCTGTGGCTAGTACCTATGGCTCTGCTTCTTCAGGTGGAGCTGATGAGGCATTGATCACAACTCTGATGGTTCGTCCTCTCAGGCGCAGCTCAATCCTTGTGGATGTTGCGATATCGGCGTCCTCTATGCAAGTTAGCATATCTCTTCAGGGGACAGATCTGACCAATGTGCTGGTTAATGAATTCATTCCAAGAAGCACTTTCACTGCTTACCTTTCCAGGTCTATTTTGACTATGGCCTCAGCTTACGGTCCTTGGCAGGCTGGCTATGGATTGTCTCCTCTTGAGGTCCAATATGCATTCCCTCCTATCAATCTTGGTGTGACTGCGGGCAGCACTGATATCCTGGTCCAATTTTCACCAAGAATCCATGATTACCCCACTGCTCAGTCTTCGGTCACAATTACTAAATTAGCTTATGAGGAGATGCAGTCTAATGACAAGGCATCTATCACCTCGGAGATTGTTCCCTCATATGACTGCATCACTGCTCCCGGGCTGAATGATTTGACGCTGCAAGTTCTGGAGCTGTTGGAACAGATTGCTAGACTGAATCCTCTCCCACGCTCCCCTGCACAACCAACATGTCTGGGTCTGGTCCTAACGACTGAAGAAGTCTCTGATATTCCACCTCCTCCCGGTCGTCGCAATAAACAAGCACCCATCCTGACCACAGAGGTTCGTCGCAGCACCAGGTTCACCCAATATGATGGATTTCGAGTTCCACAGATATCTGACACTAGGGCCACCTCCTCCAAAGTGAAGCCAAGATTGATTCCCTCAGCAATACACACTGGATCATCTTCTACTATGGCAATTGATGAGAACGATAGCTCTGCCCCGCCTCCAACTCCTATCCATGTCATGCAGGCAATTGGGACAAAAAGGTGCGCCATCCCTCCTGATGAACTGACGGAAGAGACCCTGCTTGCCACTGATGCTGAAGACAACCGAAGCGATAGTGCTGCACTGGAGGATGACTCCACCGCCGCAACTTAAGCTTATTCGTCTTTTATGCCACTTTTGCGTAGTTGCAACGTTCTCTGTTGGAACGTTCGGGGTCTCAATTCAGACAAAAAACAGTTAGCTTTATCTAGTGCGATCTCCGTTAGTGGTTGTTCCGTCGTATGTTTGCAAGAGACGAAAAAACCTTTTATTGATCTTGATTTCATTAAGTCTTGTTGCCCTAAGAGATTTGATAAATTTGCTTATGTACCTTCTCGGGGTGCCTCTGGTGGCCTTCTCACGGGGTGGAATAGCTCAATCTTCTCTAGTGATGTGGTTATCAGTGAAGATTTTGCTTTGGCAATTCGCTTCACCAGTGCTCTCTCAGCCCAAACATGGACTCTCGTCAACATATATGGTCCCTGCTCTGGAATTGATCGTGACACTTTCACAAACTGGCTTTACAACCTTGATCTTCACAACGATGACGACTATTTTCTCCTTGGCGATTTCAACTATATCCATGGACATAATCGTAACAAACCTGGAGGAGACTACAGTGACATGTGCACTTTCAATGACATAATTCATAAACAGAACTTGATTGAACTGTCAATTAAAGGTCGGGCCTACACTTGGAGCAACATGCAGCAGGATCCACTCCTTGAACAGTTGGACTAGTTCTTCACATCAATTCACTCGACACATACTTACCCAAACACCCTGGTTAAACCTTTAGGTAAACCAGTCTATGACCACACGCCTTGCGGGTTTGCATTGAGACCAAGATTCCTCGAGCAAAATTATTTTCTTTTGAATCTTATTGGCTCCTCCACCCTGGGTTCATGGAAGTTGTCAAAAAAGCTTGGGAGAGGCATGTCCGATCAGACAATGCCGCCACAGTTCTATGTAGAAAGTTCAAGATACTCAGACACGAACTGAAAGCGTGGAGTAAGCATATTTCCCGGCTCCCAGTGGCAATTGAGAATTCTAACAATGCACTTAGCTAGCTTGATGAACTAGAGAATTCTCGAAGCCTTACTATCCCAGAATCAAACTTCCGAAGAATCCTCAAGAAACACCTGTTGCGGCTGCTTGATTACCAAAAACAATACTGCAAAAAAATGTTGTACCATCCAATGGGTCAAGTTCATAGATGAAAATACCAAAAAAATTCAAGCAGTTGCCACTAAACGATATAGAGTAAACAATATTGCAAATCTACAGACTCCAGATGGTCTCTCGGTGGATGATCACACTGGCAAGGAAGCTTTACTATTCCAGGCTTACTCTGAGCGCCTCGGCACCTCCAATGAGACGGAAATGAAGTTTGACCTGCCCTCTCTCATCCGCACAAGGGTGAACCTCGATCACCTCACGACCCCCTTCACAACCACTAAAATTGATGCGGTCATCCAAGAGATGCCTATGGACAGAGCCCCCGGATGGGTTTAGTGGCAGTTTTCTAAAGGCATGCTGGCCAATTATCAAGAATGAGTTCTATGCACTATGTACACAATTCTTTGAGGGAACTCTAAACCTCCAAAGCATCAATGACGACCTCATTACACTTATACCAAAATATGGTTCCCCATCCACGGTTAATGACTATCGGCCGATCACCTTGCTTAATTGTTGTCTTAAACTCATAACCAAGCTCCTGGCCAATCGGCTGCAAAAAGTGATATTACAAATCATTCATCGTAATCAATATGGTTTCATCAGCAGCAGAACGATCCAAGATTGCCTCGCATGGGCCTTTCAGTACATCCACCAATGCCAAAAGTCCAAAAGAGAGATCGTTCTGCTAAAATTGGACTTTGCTAAAGCCTTCGACACTATCGAATATGAACCCATGATTAACATTATGAGGCACATGGGTTTTAATGACAAGTGGCTTTCCTGGATTAATCGCATCTTCTCTTCTGGGAGATCTTCAGTGCTTCTTAATGGTGTCCCGGGCCGTCAATTTCACTGCCGCCGTGGGGTTCGCCAAGGCGATCCTCTATCACCACTTATCTTCATCCTCGGAGCAGATCTACTCCAATCAGCGATTAATGATGCATACAGACAAGGTCTTATCAACCTCCCGTTCCCAAGTAATGGGCACATGGACTACCCGGTGATCCAATGCGGACGACACTTTGATTTTAATGCATGCATGCACACCCCCAGCTGCAATCATCAAGGGGATCCTTTCGGACTATGCTCAATATCAATTCGTCTAAAGATTAACTTTCAAATGATGTTGAAACGACCGGCTTAATACAAGAAACATGTTGAAACGCCAGCACTACAACATAGGAGATGACCACGATTGCCTCCTTTGTGGCCAGGATTGGAAGGAATGGTGGATCACATGATCTTCACCTACCCTTTCAGTCGCCTATGTTGGACAATGCTTGGCCTCGACTGGGAACCCTTCACTGGTCGATTGCAAGCCATCCAAATTCAGAAAGACATGCAAACATCGCCACTGCTCATTGAAAAAATTCTTCTAGCTTCTTGGAGTATTTGGAAGGAGAGGAACAACAAAAACTTCAAAGCCATTGTCCCCACACTGCACTCCTAGCTGTGTAGGTTCAAAGAGGACTTTGGGCTACTCCAACACAGGGTCAAAGAGGCACATAGGCCTCTTGTACTTGAATTTATAACTTCCCTCCCCTAGTAGTTCTCCTATACTGAATTCCTCCTTTCTCCCCTGTCTCAAATGGGACAATGGGGTTGTATATACTGACAATGTAATTGTAACTTGTACCATATTCCCTTTATAAATATACACACAATAGGAGTCTTTCCTACTGTTTCACGGTAAAAAAACTACGAGAAAAGTATTAAAAATAAATCCTAACCATAACATTAAACTTTTGGATCCAAATCAGTCCCTTACGGAATAGTGCATAAACTAGGCTTTACGCTTCTGTCACTCTCGCAACCCATCATCTAATAACTACTCCACAATGCATTCCCTTAGGCCCAAATATGGTGAAGTGTCATGTAGTCGACGTTCACATGACACCACTAGGGGAATCACAACATACATACCATCAAAATATCGAAGACACATAAAATTCACATGATTACTTGCAACAAGATTTCTCCCGTGACCTCAAGAACAAAATTAACTACTCACAAATGATAATCATGCTCAAGATCAGAGGGCTATTAAATAGCACAATGGATCTGAACATATAATCTTCCACCAAATAAACCATATAGTAATCAACTACAAGATGTAATCAACACTACTAGTCACCCACAAGTACCAATCTATAGTTCCGGTACAAAGATTGAACACAAGAGATGAACTAGGGTTTGAGAGGAGATGATGTTGTTGAAGATGTTGATGGAGATTACCCTCCCCAAGATGGCAGAGTTATTGGTGATGATGATGACGATGATTTCCCCCTCCGAGAGGGAAGTTCCCCCGGCGGAAACTCTCCGCCGGAGGGCAAAAGTGCTCCTTCCCAAGTTCCGCCTCGAGACGGCGGCGCTTCATCCCGAAAGTCCTCTCCTTATTTTTTTTTCTTGGTCAAAATGACTTATATACCAGAAGAGGGGCACCGGAGGTGGGCCGAGGAGGGCACAATCCACCAAGGCGCGCCTGGGCCTCCTGGCACGCCCAGCGGCCCAGGTGGGTTATGCTCACCTGGTGGCCCCCTCTGGTACTTATTGCACTACTGCAGAATGCTGCTAACGCAACACTACGATCAGAAACCCTTCGAGAAACTGTGTGCGATGCAATAATCACAAACGATGGTGTATGAAAACCGTCAGAAATGTATAAAATGTTTGCGATGACGGATGCATCAAACACGGTTCAGGTTTTAGTTGCGTGTGCGATGCAGGGCATACGATTCAGTCCACTTAACTATTTGCGATGAGGAGGAACAAAAGAAATGGGTAGCCAGATGAAGGTGTGTGCGATATACAGCATACGGTTCACTCGGATGAACTGTTTGTGATTAGGCAACACAAAAGAAACGGTCAGCCAGATTCAAGGTGTGTACGATATATGGCATGCGGTTCACACGGATGAATTGTTTGTGTTGAGACAAGAGAATAGAGACGGTTCAATATCACAAGATGTGTGTGATACGCGGCAAACAGGTCTGTAATCAGAAATGTGTGCGAAGACCAATAATAACACAGACGGTTGCTGCTAATAAGACGTGTGTGTTGTGCGATGGGATTGCATACAGAACAACAACATATATATATACACACACTTATAAGGACATGCATTCGTATTTATTAGTTAAATCCTACTTATAAACCAGGACGGGGGTATAGGAGGTAATTAAATCGCAAACATTTTTTTTGTATTAATCGTATGTGTACGTGTCCTTTCGTCCTCCTCTCGCACATCTTGTCACCCCGCTGCTGCAGACGGCTTACAGCGCAAGCTTGCGCAGCGCGCGGGGGCGTTCTTTTAGACAACGGTGGCACCAATTAATCGTCGGTGAGCCCGTTCCCGCGCAACCTCGCAGGTTCCCGCGCAAGCTTCCCACCCGACTCGGTGAAATCCCCCAAAATCCCAATGCTTACCGGCCTGCTATAAAAACCCTCACGGCCGCGAGTCTTGTGTCGCATTTTCCCCTCCCTCCCTGTAGCTTATCTCGTCTGCTTCTCCCACAATCGCCAATGGCACCGGTCCGTCGTCGTCGCTCAGCCACTCCGCCGTCATCAGAGGATAGCTCCAGCTGGGATGCTACACCGCGGTGGCGGCGCAGTCCCCGGCGCAGTGTAGTGCGCGTGGCGTCCCTGTTGGGTGTGCGCGGAACACCCACCACACGCTCCGCCGCCGCTGCCTGTCGGCAGCTGTTGCCGGCCGCCGTTGCCACCACACCACCGTCGAAAGACAGGGCCATCTCCCGCTCCACCGCTGCGGCCCGAAGGCGGGAGGTGGCCGTCGTGGCCTCCACCCCACTGCCGGCCACCATGGCCATCACCCGCTCCGCCACCGCGGCCCAAAGGCGGGAGGTGGTGGTCGTGGCCGCCACCCCATCGTCGGCCGCCGTGGCCGCCAGCCCACCGTCGACCGCCAGGATCATCACCCACTCCGCCACCGCTGCCCGAAGGAGGGAGGTGGAGGTGGAGGCCCGCACGTGCGTCAGCGACCTGGCGCGCTACATCGAGTTCCTACAGGATGAGGAGGAGGAGCGCCTCATCGAGCATGCAAAGAGCCTTACCGTAGCCATGGCCGCAGCACACACCGACACAGAGGCGAGTAATCAGGAGATCTACGAGTAGTCCGGCCGCTTCGAGAGGGATCGTCTGGAGCGGCAGTGGGCGTTGGAGCTGGCGAGCGTCGCTGAACGTGCAAAAGCGGCAGGCACCGTATTGCATTTCTCCAGCTCCTCGGTAGGCTCCTCCTCCTCCTCTGCCTCTCACTGAGCGCGCTCGACAGAGGAGAGGCTGCCGAAAGTAGCAAAAAGCCCCTCCGTGGTAGTAGTAGTATTTAGGGGCTATTTTGTTCAGTTCATCTAACTATAGATGTGTGGTCGAACTGTACAACGTACTTAAAATTAGCTAGTATATATAGTTAAACTAGCTATTTCAGTACATGGTTGGCAACAATTGGCGAAAAGTTTGGTCGGTTCGGCTGTCGAGTTGAACTGTTTATATAAATTAAGAACGACAACTTAATCTATGAATGAAATCTATGCTTAATTACTGAATTTTAGTTGCAAAAATTAGATAGTGCTAGTGATTTCTAGCTACATATTTTGACAAATTGCAGTGTTACAAGGATTGACAAAAGGCAACATTACTAGATCAACAAATGTAAATCTTTCCAGTTTGATAAATGGCAACATACCCAATATGAAAGATGCAAATATTACCAAATTGTTTGTATGTGGTTGCACACGGGGCATCCAAAACAACCGTTTGCGTTGAAGGAATGCACAAATCCTGCGCTGCTCTCACTTTGCATACAGGTGTTCTATCTAAAACGTTTGCAATCAAGGGCTGCACAAATCCTGCTTGGCACATTTTCCCTTGGCTTCCTGGGGAAGCTGTCGGTTTGCATACAGGTGTTCTAACTAAAACGTTTGCGATGAGTGTTTTATATTTAAAAACCGAATTAAACTGCGTCTTGGACGCCATTAATGGAGAGGATGCGAGCAAGGCGGGCGGCCATGGAATTCAAAGGGCTCGCTTCCCGGTGAGCCTGCGCGGCGTACAGCTCGCACGCTTCCCGTTGAGCCTCCGCATTGGAGTACAGCTCGCACGCCTTCCGTTTAGTCAAGCATTCAAGCACCTGTCCGCACGGCACCTCCTAGCCATTAAAAGAGTGAGGCGTGGCGTCACGTGAATGGTTAACAGAACGCACACAATTTAAATTATACAAAACGTTTGAGATGTTACAGTGGCAGCTATTTGTTTCAAAATGCCTTTGTTAGCTGTTATTCGAGTGCGCCTTCTCTCAAAATGGACACGAAAAATACCACAGCATGTCGGGTGCCATTCCATGATAGCATGCCAAGTTTCATGAATTTCAGACGAGTTTTGGATTTACTAGAATTTAAAAACAAAGTATCTCAACGTTTTGCGGCACTCAACAGTGCCCTGGTGTTTGAAATTCATTCTCATTTCTTGCATGGGACCTAAGCATGCCCCGAAGGACACAAATTTTATTTTTTAACCAATTTATATGCACTGGAGCTTGTGCATGTAGTTCAAATTTGAATTATGCACATGAAATGCCTAGAAAACCCAGTTAATGTATAAAAATGTCCAAACGAACCCCGAAAAATTCCAAAAGTAAACACAACACTCCTGTTGTTCTATGTTGACACTAGAATTTTTTTGAAAGCAATAAGAGGCAACGAATATTGTTTCGTCCCCAACGGTGGCAGGTTCCCTACCGAAACCATCACTCTTGTTGTGAGAAGCTAAGGTTTGTGAGAAGCTTATACCCAAACCTGCCCCAAATGGGACAAAAAAATTACCACGGCATGTTGATGCTGCTCCATGATAGCATGCCAAGTTTCATGAATTTCAGATGAGTTTTGGATTTACTAGAATTTAAAAGCCTTGTATCTCATTGTTTGCGGCCGAGTGACGGTGGCAGGGTGTTTGAAATTCATTCCCATTTCTTGCATGGGACCTAAGCATGAAACCAAGGACACATATTTGATTTTTCAACTAGTTTATATGCAATGGAGAATGTGCATGTAGTTCAAATTTGAATTGTGCGCATAAAATGCCTGGAAGACCCAGTTAATGTATAAAAATGTCCAAACGAACCCCGAAAAATTCCAAAATTGAACACAACACTCCTGTTGTTCTATGTTGACACTCGAAAAATTTTGAAAGCAATAAGAGGCAACGGATATCGTTTCGTCCCCAAACGTTGCACATTCCCTACCGAAACCATCACGCTTGTTGTGAGAAGCTCTGGTTTGTGAGAAGCTTATACCCAAAACTGCCCCAAATGGGACAAAAAATTTACCATGGCATGTTGATGCCGCCCCATGATTGCATGCCAAGTTTCATGAATTTCAGACGAGTTTTGATTTTACTAGAATTTAAAAACCAGGTATCGCAATGTTTGCGGACGAGTGACGGTGGCAAGGTGTTTGAAATTCATTCCCATTTATTGCATGGGACCTAAGCATGCAACCGAGGACACATATTTGATTTTTCAACCAGTTTATATGCACTTCAGAATGTGCATGTAGTTCAAATTTGAATTATGTGCATAAAATGCCTGGGAAACCCAGTTAATGTATAAAAATGTCCAAACAAACCGCAAAAAATTCCAAAATTGAACACAACACTCCTGTTGTTCTATGTTGACACTCGAATTTTTTTGAAAGCAATCAGAGGCAACGGATATCGTTTTGTCCCCAAAGGTGGCACGTTCCCTACCGAAACCATCACGCTTGTTGTGAGAAGCTCTGGTTTGTGAGAAGCTTATACCCAAACCTGCCCCAAATGGGACAAAAAATTTACCACGACATGTTGATGCTGCTCCATGATAGCATGCCAAGTTTCATGAATTTCAGACATGTTTTGGATTTACTAGAATTGAATAGACATGTATCTCAATGTTTGCGGCCTAGTGACAGTGGCAGGGTGTTTGAAATTCATTCCCATTTCTTACATGGGACCTAAGCATGCACCGAAGGACACAGATTTGATTTTTCAACCAATTTATATGCACTTGAGCATGTGCATGTAGTTCAAATTTGAATTATGCACATAAATGCATTAAAAATTCAGTTAATGCATAAAAATGTCCAAATGAACCCCAAAAAATCACAAAAAATAACACAACACTCCTATTGTTCTATGTTGACACGAGAATGTTTTTGGAAGCAATAATAAGCAACATATATCGTTTCGTCCCCAAAGGTGGGGCGTTCCCTACCGAAACTATCATGCTTGTTGTGAGAAACTCTGGTTTGTGAAAAGCTTATACCCAAACCTGCCCCAAATGGGACAAAATTTTTACCACGGCATGTTGATGCCGCTCCATGATAGCATACCATGTTTCATGAATTTCAGACGAGTTTTGGATTTACTAGAATTTAAAAACCAAGTATCTCAATGTTTGCGGCCGAGTGACGGTGTCTGGGTGTTTGACATTCATTCCCATTTCTTGCATGGGACCTAAGCATGCAACCAAGGACACATATTTGATTTTCCAACCAATTTATATGCACTGGAGCATGTGCATGTAGTTCAAATTTGAATTATGCACCTAAAATGCCTACAAAACCAAGTTAATGTATAAAAACGTCCAAACAAACCCTGAATAATTCCATTTTTTTACGACACACATATAGTTGCATGTTCACTCCAGATAAAAGGTCTAGCAATTCAAACACCGTCCATTGCCGCTGTGACCCCATCATGTAATTCAAATCAAGATGAAAAATCAAGTAGATCGCACACAGTTTATTATCAGCAACCGTGTGAGATGCAGCACAAAATATCCTGGAGCACCGTCAGTGTATATAGTATGCCTATGGCTTATGCGAGAAGGTGCGTCGGCTACAGTCCACAGCCGGCGTCTCAAGCACACTAGCTCACTCCCCAAATATCATTTCACTGTTCAATCATCGCCGATGAAAGATGGGGACGTGGACCCGCGTCGTGAGCGCAACTTCGGTGGCCCACTCCGGCGAGAGCGCGGCCGCAGCCGCCAGGCGCGTGCTAACAAGCTTCGTGAGGGCAACCGCAATCTACGTCCGGGCGGCCAAGGCAACCCAAACGACCGCTGTTGCTTCTCAGACGGCGGCAGCAGCATCTGCCTCGGGGATAGCAACTGGCGAGAGCGGCACAGCAGCTGTCCGTTCCGCAGCGGCGGCCTTAGCCCTGATGGAGGCCGCCCGCCACCATGTCAAGGTCGTCCACGCCCAGCTCGTGGCGCTCACCACACAAATCAAAGGAAGCTTCTCCGACAACGGTCGGCAACCCACGGCCGAAGAGGTGGCAATCGCCGAGAGAGTTCGAGCAGCCATCCGTTCCTGCGCGGCATACCTTGCGACGACGGAGCCCGCCAAAGCCTAGATCGCGTCCGCCCACGCCCAGCTCGTGCCGGCCTATTCCAAAGATACGGCGGACGCGGATGGAGAGATGCTTGCCGAGTATGGTGTGATGGATGCCATGGAGCCCCTTCCCCAGGAGACCGTCGGGCGCGAGCTGGACATGGAGGCGGCGGCGGAGATCGACGAGCACCAGCCGTAGTAGTACTCTTCGTTTTGTTTAATTAAGAGCGTCGGTCTTTAATTTGTTAGAGTAATGTTTAGGTCAGCTAGCTCTGTTTAATTGTTGAACTTGCTCGATTAAGAAGTGTGGGTGTGTTGTAGTCTCCTTTGTGTACCCAAATTATGCAATGACGTGGATGACCACTGTAACCATGGGAATTCGAACCAAAACTTTTGACGTTCAAACTCATCACACACGGGTTAAGCTATCTGAATCGTTTGTGATGTCCACATATCGTACACAGTTCTAAATAAGGGACCGTGTCTGATGACACTTTGCGCGCCAATTTTTTGGCTGAAGCGATTCCAAATTTTCGGCTTCCGCGGAAATATCTACCTCCCCGCCCCCTCCCCCTTACCAAAAGCCACATTTCCCCTCTTTCCGCCTTCCTTTCCAAGTTGAAACCTTCACTCCTTGCTTGCAGCGTCGCGGCCTCCTCGCCGGCGACCCTCCTTCACGCTGCTCGGCCTCGTCTAATCAGGCAGGTAATCCACACCCGACCCCCATCCTCCTCCTCCTTCCACATCCCACATGCCCCGACCGCCGGCGCGAGCGCGACACCTTCCACCCAAATCACCGACCCCTCCACCAAATAAGCGCCGCCCTAAGCCATGGTGCACGCAATATAGCCAGGATCTTAAGGAGCATTTGGCAGCGGAAAAGCAAATCGCGATCGCACGTGCGGATGAGGTCGCAATGGCTGCCATTCGTGCTGACCCCCAGATCTTGGAGGAGCACCTCGCCGTCGAGGCCACCGCTGACGCCTCACGCGCCGATGCCGCGACGCGGTTGGCTGCTTTAAACGACAGTTCGTGGCATTTTCTCGAGGCCATCGTTTGCTAGCTACTGCCTTTCCTTAACAAATTCTAGTGAATTGTGCTATCTACTTTTACCATGCAATCTTCTACTATAGTGTATATGTTCTATATGTCATGCAATGTGGTGTTCAGTTAACTACTTGGTTCAATTCTGCAAATGTGATGTTCAATTCTTCAGGGTGCAATATTTCCAAGTTGTTAAGCATGCTTGGTTTCGTTAACTGTCTGATCTTCTATTACGAGTATGTTATATTGTGCAATGTGGTGCTCAGTTAACGTTTGGTTCATTTATTGTGGTGTTTAGTTAACTGCTTGGTTCAATTCTGCAATGTGATGTTCAATTGTTGTGGCTGAATTTTGTTATTGTATACCATGTGAGAAATAAATCGAATTTGGCTGTACTAAATACATGAGAAACAAATACAATTGCTATATTTCCAAGTTGTTAAGCATGCTTGGTTTGGTTAACTGTCTGATCTTCTATTAGGCGTATGTTACATTGTGCAATGTGGTGCTCAGTTAACGTTTGGTTCGTTTGTTGTGGTGTTTAGCTAACTGCTTGGTTCAATTCTACACTGCGATGTCCAATTGTCATGGGTAGAATTTTGTATTGTTGTGCATGTGAGAAATAAATCGAATTTGGCTACACTTAATACATGAGAAACATATAGAAGTGCTATATTTCCTAGTTCTTAATCATGCTTGGTTTGGATAATTGGGTTTTCCATGTGGCTTGAATTAATTTGATGAATCTACAATGTGCTTATTTTTCATCAACATATTCTACTGATGGCATGCGAACCCTTACTTAACCTGATGACTAACTACCTTATATGTGTTGCAGTGAAACAATGGAAAGCACTGAGGTTTACAATCGAGGTTAGCACGTGCATGGTCCGTTGTCTAATAGCACATTATTGTGCAATAGCAGGAACCATTCTAATATTTCGGGTTTTAACAATTTGGTCTTGCACATGTAGGTACTGCTATCAGAGGTTTTGACCCACTGTTCGACCCTTTTTGCATATGGGGAAATGAGTTGTCCATGAATATCAGTCAAGTCAAGAAACTCAGAAAGATTGTTAGGATAAAGAAATTAGCGACAAAAAACAACAAGATCTTTGTCTGCACAATGAAGAAGACATCAATTCACTATAGGATGGTACTAACTATTATACCTTGCCTTTTTTATTCCTTTGCCCCATTTCCAATATAGAGAAGATATTTATGCACATCCTTGTTTTCAGGCCTTTCCAAAGCAGATCACTGATGATTACCTCTCAAACCAGTTGTATGGAAAGGAGGCGAGGAAGTTATTCATACAACACACACGGTTCAATATTGAAGTGTTCCTGAAGAGGATGAAGGATGGATGGTCAATCATCCACAGGCACTGGCCTAAAGTTACAAAGACCTTCAACATCAATGAAGGCTCAATATCCACCTTCTGCTTCAGCAGTTTTCCAAATGAGATACATCTGTCGATGTACCGTCTATGATGCTAATTTCTAAAGGTTATAGATGTTGCATGTGAAACTTGGTCCTGGTGTAGTTGTGTAATGAGGTAGCTGAGTGCAGAAGCTATATGATGTTGTACTCTGATGTATTTCAATTATGAAAATGAAATATATTGTGTGCCTAATATGAAATGTCAATTAGATTAATAAATGGATTATGAATAATCGGATAATTAGCCTGCTAATGGCGAATTAGCCTGCTAATTAGGTTTTGCTATTGCAAACGGTTGTTGAAAAAATACCGTGGGCGATGACCTCAGGCAACGCACACAGTTTTTAGAAATAAACCGTGTTGGATCAATGAACAATCACACATGACTTTCTCTTGAAAATTGTTTGCGTTAGGCCACCTTGCGCAAATGTTTACCACATAAAACCTGTGTGTGATGGACAGCCTTTGCCACACAGTTTCTTCTACGGACCGTGTATGATACATTCAATAACGTAAATGATTTAACGGAAAAAATTGTGTGTGATGTACCTGCAAATGGAAACGTTTTCCTTGGAGCGACTGTGTGGGATGTACATACGAACGGAAACGTTTAGCGGGGACTGACTGTGTGGGATGTACTTGCGACCGGAAACAATTTCGTCGTATAATTGTATTTTTTTAACTCTACTGTACGTATTTCCGTATTTGAGCGCTCGCCGGTCGCGCACGACCTCATTTTGCCGAACGTGTGTGCCAGGAGGGCATATCCTCGACGGTTTCTGGGTCGTGTGGGAAGGACCCCCCTATCGCCCACACCCACTTGACGACGGTTCCAAACGCCGTCGCGGAAAGGGGTTAAAAACCGTTTGTTTAGGAGCTCGCTGTACTAGTGTTGGCTCCAATATTATTCCATAAAAATTCCCCATAAAGTTTCAGCTCATTTGGAGTTGTGCAGAATAGGTAGCCTGACGTAGCTTTTTCACGTCCAGAATTCCAGCTGCTAGTATTCTCCCTCTTTGTGTATACCTTGCATATTATGAGAGGAAAGGCATTAGAAATACTCCAAAAAGCATTATTATACATAAAAAATATAAATAACAGTAGGTAAACATGATGAAAAATGGACGTATCAATTCTTCATCAATTTCGTCCATGTTTGTTCCCGCATGGTCATTGGGCAATGAGGAAGGGTTTGGGAGAGGATAATGTTCATCTCGAGCCCTTGGATGACCATGTCAACACAAGAGAAACTGAGAGGCCTTTATGTAAGCACCTCCAATCCTAGGCGTCTCGATCTCCATCATTCATCTACACATAGCCGTCATCCATCTCCATTGCTACTTGATAAGTCTCAAATGAATCTATAATTTTTTATTGTCTCATGCCATTATAGATGTCTCAAATGTATCTATAATTTTTTATTGTCTCAAATGTATCATATATACTTTCTATATTATTTTATATTATTTTTACGAACTAACCTATTAATTTAGTGTCAAAGGCCAGTTAATGTTTTCTGCTTGTTTTTGGTTCACGGGAAATTAATATCTACGGAGGTCAAAATATGTTGTCGATTCAAAACAGATTTTTTTTGGAGACAAGAAACACAAGAAGCTTCGAGAGAGATCGAGACAAGCCATGATGAGCCCACAAAGACAGGTGGCGCAGCCAGGGGTGGTCGCGCCCCTGAACTTGTGGGGGGCCCACTTACCACCTTGACCTGATTCCACCGCCATAATACCCTATAAATACCGAAACCTATTTTATTATCATTTGATCTTCTAGGGTTTCGAGGAGAGGGCGCCGATCTACACTTCTTCCACCAAGAGAAATTTAATTCCCCCCACTAATCCCTTGCAGATCTTGTTACTCCTGGGTGTTTGGGCACCCAAGACGGAAGAGGTCACCTCGGAGCCACATTCCATTGTGGTGAAGCTATGTAGTGGTGTTGGGAGCCTCCAATTAAGTTGGGGAGAGAGCCTCAATCTTGATTGTAAAGGTTTGGTTGCCGCCTTCAAGGGCACCCCTAGTGGATTCACGGCATCTTGCATTGTGCGAGGGTGTGAGGAGAATACGATGGCCCTAGTGGCTTCTTGGGGAGCATTGTGCATCCACACCACTCCAACGGAGATGTACCTCCCCCAAAAGGAAGGAACTTCGATAAAATATCCTCATCTTCATCGTCTCACTTGCGATTACTTCTTACATTTACTTTGTGCAAGCTTATATTGTGTTTGCATCTTATGCTTCCTTGTGAGATTATTGTTGTGCTTGTCATATAGGTCGTCCACCTAGTTGCTTATCTAGACAACCTATTTTATTGTCAAGACTAATTTGATTAAAAGATCTAAAAAATGGTAGTTTCCAATTTATCCCCCCCCCATACTAGTCAACCATATCGATCATTTCGCTGGGTTATGCTCAGAGGAGCAGTGCCTATAGATTTTTAATTGTTAAATCCGAGGAACGTGATATGCATGTTGATAATAGTATAATGGAATCTCATGATGCAACATTTGTTGAGCATATGTTTCCTGTGGAAGATATGCATATCCTACTAGAATTTCTACTGAGATATTTCCTGAATCTAGTGCATATGTATAATATTTCAAAAAAGCACATGAGGAAGTCCTTGAGAAGGATAACAATGAAGCACCAGTGAAGGGTAAGAGACATAGGATTGCAAAATCTGTTGGTAGCGATTTCATTGTATACCTTGTGAACGACACTCCCAAGTCTATTGCAGAGGCATATGCATCTCGCGATGTAGATGATCAGAAAGAAGCTATTCATAATGAGATGGACTCAGTTCTTTCTAGTGGGATATTAGAGCTACCTGATCGACCCTATGGTTGTAAACCTGTAGGTTCTACTGAGTCTTAAAAAATAAGCTTCAGCCAGCTGGCACTATTGGAAAGTACAAGGCATGGCTTGTGGCCAAGGGTTGCACTCAGAAAGAAGGCGAAGACTACTTTGACACCTATTCACTAGTCGCTAGACTGACCGTTATTAGATTACAAATTTTCCTAGCTACCTCTTATGGTCTTATTGTTCATCAGATGGACGTGAAGACAACTTTCCTAAATGGAGAGTTAGAAAAGAAAATCTATATGGATCAGCTTGATGGGTTTGTGGTAAAGGGTGGAGAGAGAAATGCATGAAAGTTGTTAAAGTCTTCATATGGCTTGAAACAAGCATCTAAGCAATGCAAGAGAAGTTTGACATAACTCTAACTTCTACAAGCTTTGTCATCAATGATGTTGATAGGTGTGTTTATTATCGTCATGGCGGGGCAAAGGTGTTATATTATGTTTGTATGTGGATGATATACTGATTTTTTTAGTACAAACATTGATGTGACCAATGAGGTCAAGTATTCTCTATCATAAAGCTTTGATATGAAAGATTAGGGAGAAGTTGGTGTGATTCTAAGCATCAATCTGACTAAGAACGGGAGTGGGATTACTTTGACACAATCACACCATGTTGTGAAGGTCTTGAGAAGGTTTGGCTTTATCGACAGCAAAGCCTTCTACAACACCTTATGATCCCCTTGTGACACTTTGAAAGAGCATGAAAGAACTGACAAATCAATTAAGATACTCTCAAATTATCATGCGCGCATGTACTTAGCTAGCGCAACAAGATCAGGTATCACTTTTGTTTTGAGCAAGCTTAGCAGGTTCATGTCAAATCGGGTGATGCTCATTGGCATGCACTTGACAAGGTCTTGCACTATCTAAGTGGTACAATGAGTTATGGAATTCACTATTAAGGGCATACTGCTGTACTCAAATGATATAGTGATTCGAACTAGATTTTTAATGTTGATGTGCCCTATGGCACAAGTGGGTATGTTTTTACACATGAAAGTGTCGTGGTGTCATGAAGGTATTGTACGCAGAGCATTTTAATGAGGTCAACCATTGAAGCAAAACTTACTGCTTTAGTCACAACCACTATTCAGACTGGTTGTGTGAACTCTTCATGGACTTGCCTGGTCGAACAAGCGGTGCCGACTACTCTTATGAATTGTGAAAAATCAACAAATATCGTCAAAGTGAAGAATTCTAAGAATAATGTGAAGTTCTCAAGACACGTGAAGGGACGTTTGAAGTCTGTCGGGAAATTGAGCAACTTCGTGATAATAATTGTTACATATGTTAAAACGGCTAAAAACCTGGCGGACCCCTTTACAAAGAAACTATCACGAAATGTGAAAGATACTGCATCGAGGGAGATGAGTATGAGACACATATGTGTTACACCATAGTACTAACCCAACCTTTTTATTGAAGATACCGTGAATTAGGACTTGGGAAGAACAAGCCGTCGGTTAATATAAGAGAGTAACCTATAACTCTCTCAAGGTGAAGATGCAAAACATTCAAAACTATAATAGAACTGTAAGGCGGGATGACAACGTGCCTTAATGTTTTTCTGTTGACTACATGTAGCAAAGATGTTGCAAAGAAGTTGTTGTACAGAGCATTCTTGAAAGAACACACTTATATGAGACTTGATTGTTAAACGTCTCAGTCTATGAGACGGTGTTCTCTAGTAAGCTTACAAAGAGATAGAGAGTACGATAATAATTATTTGTTATATATGTGTTGAATGGTCTTGTAAATGCTACTCTCTTATGGAAGAGCAAGTGTGTACGACTCGTCAGCTCGCCGAGTTGTATACATCTATTTTACATCTGGCATCTGGCTGCTGTTGAATTTGATGCGGGGTTTGCCCATGCTGAAGTTGAGCACTCTGGACCTCATGTTGTACTTGATCTCCCCGTCATAGAGCAGCTTGCGGATGTAGTGCTCAAGATCAGAGCCGATGAGACGAAGCGTGTACTCTGACAGTGGAGCTCCCTGCAGTGTAACAGCAGCAGAATTGTACCCAGGTCAGCCTGACACTCCTACCAACGCGGCATGACTATGCATAGCCAGCATTTCTCGCTACTATGCTAGAGAATTCTGCTCTATGAAGCTGGTTTCTAAATTTTTGCTAAATGTAGCAGAATCAGATGAACATGAAAACTTTCAGTTCTGCCACGTGGCTAGTACTCACTATGATTTCTCACGGGAGCAGTGTGCACGAATGGGATGGCCAACTTACCTCGTAGTGGTCGACGAGGTCCTGGAACTCGTTGTAGACCATCTGGCATGTCTCGTCGGTCCAGACGAACTCCTCGGTGGGGTCGAGCATGAGCGTGAGCTTGTCCGTCTGCGTCTGGTCGAACGCGTTGGTCTCCGGGTCGATGTACGCGGCGTAGATGCGCACGTGCCGCGTCGTGCAGCTCAGCCACTGGCTGCCGTACTCCCGCCCCATGTTCTTGCTCTCCGCCAGCGGCTGCCGCGGCAGCGACTGCGCGGGGCCCTTCGCCGCCGCCGCCGCCGCCGTCGCCTGCTCCTCCTGCAGCGGCGGCACCGTCGCCGCGGGCTCCTCCTCTTTCACCTCCTGCTGGGCTCGCACCGGGGGGAAGCGGACGCTACGTGGTGCAGTTTTGGCGCTTGGGCACCGGCTCTGGAGCGCGAACTTTGCCGCCGGGGAGAGGAACGACGAGGCCGCCGCGGTCGCCATGCTCTGGTGGTCTCTGTTTCTTGCTTGGCTGGGTAGCGATCTTCTGGTTCCCGATGGCCGGCTGTGTATTTGCCGCTGCCGTGCCCGGGAGCCACAGGAGACAGGACCGTCGCGCTTGTGTGTGGATAAGGGGCTATTTTCGCCACTCGCTGCCGGCCGAGGAGCGAATTGCTTTCTAGGACTGCCTTTGGGCTAGGACAACGGGTCGTACGTTGGGCCTTCGGGGCTTACAAACATATTGAGTCGTGTATATATTTGTAGGATGCCCATTAGGCACGCGTTATCGTGTCATGGATGCTAATTGCCCGCGGCAGCTATATCTCGCATTAAGCGAGATAAAAGGATCTCTCGCACGCAAGAGTGTAGAGTAACGTGTCAGCCCATTAGCTCCCGTTGGAAAGAAATAGAAAAAAAGAGCGCGCATGTGGGGGTTTGATCTCGGGTCTGCTGGTTAATAGAAGGCGTTGTTAGCCACTAGGCTGGGGTCAAGTTCTAGTACAAGGGAGCGATCTACTTGAGACGCAATAAGCCGATTTATCACTGGTTTTCCAGGATTTTAGTTTTCGTTTTTCTCTTATGTTTTTTTAGTGGTTTTTCTTTGTTTTAAATTTTATTTTCCTTTTTATTTTTTATTTTTCTTTTCTTCATTTTACTTTTTCTTTACTTTAATTATTATGGTTTTATTTGTTCTTTCGGTTATAATTATATATATTTTGTATATGTCAACAAATTTTTCTAATACATTTTTACAGTGCAAATTAAACATTTTCTAATCCATTGACAACATTTTCTATATACACATTTTAATATTTTTCAAATACAAAATTAACATTTTTTGAATAGATGGTCAACATGTTTTCCCTATATACTCGCTGAAGGCAAGATATAGGGGTGCGGGAGCCCCTAGCTGACGCTCGCGTGAGTCAAGAAGACGAGCATGGGCCGGCCCGTTTCTTGGCGTTACAGCGAGCCAGTGCCAAAAATCCCAAAAAACAGCGCTGTACGTAGGAATCGAACTCCCAACCCAACGACAGAGAGTTAGCGTTCCTTACCACTCGAGCTCCTGCGTCATTGCAATCAAAATACTGCGTGACTACTTAAGAACTATATGTACTGACTGATCCAAAAATAAAAACTTGACCATTGAACATTTTTTGATATACGTTGAACATTTTCGTAATATACGATGAACATTTATCAAATATCCATTGAACCTTTTTTGTGATATATGCTGAACAATTTGAAAATACATATTTAACATTTTTATGATATAACCGGAACAATTTAAAAATACACATTGAACATTTTTCTTCAGAGGGCAATTTCGTACGATGAACATTTTTTAAAAAATGAATATACGCACTGAACAATTTTCGGATACGCACTGAGCATTTGTGTAATATACAGTGAACAAAATTAAGAAAAATAGTGAACATTTGCTGAAAAAACAAAACCAAAAGAGAAAAACCAAAACCAAAAGAAGAAAACATGACAAAAACCAAAACCCAGCAGGGAAACAGGAGAAAAACCAAACCAGAAGAAACATAAACAAAACTAGAAGAAGAAAACAGAAACAAAACCGGAAGAAAAAAACAAGAGAGAAAACCAAACGTGGAAGAAAAAAAAATTGACGAAAGAAACATCGGTGAACGAAAAAGAAGCACGCGAACCTTGTAGTGGGCCGGCCCAACATAGACGCGAACGAAACAGCTGCGAGCGTTTCCTCGGCAGCTTGCCGCCCGTGCGCGTCAAATAGGAATTGCCTAGGGGTGCCCACCAATGCCGGGCGAATCCTATTTGACACGCACGTGCGTCCAGGAGTCGCGGCTTCGCTGAAGCGCGGGAGCTGCTGCGCGCGACGGGCCGGCCCACTTCGCCAGTTAGAGCAGTGCCAGTCAAAACGGTTTGGGGAAAATTCTATAAGGTTCCCTAAACCGGTTTCTTTCTTTTTTTTATTTTTGCCTTTTTTTATTTTTCCTGTTTCTTTTCTTCCTTTTTGTTCCTTTTTTTATTTTCTTTCTGTTTCTTTTTCTTTTTTATTCCATTTTTATTTTATCTTTTCTCGTTTTCAAAAAAGTTTGAAATTCCGTATTTCCTTCATTATTTCAGAAAAAAATCACGGTTTTTATTCACAATTCAAAAACAATTCAGCATACATTACAGAAATGTTCAACGTATATTTTCAATTTTGTTCGGCATACACCAAAAGTTTCAGTATGTATTTAAAATTGTTCAGCGTATAATAAAAATGTGTTCAGTATGTATTTAAAATTGTTCAGCGTATAAAAAAATGTGTTCAGTATGTATTTAAAATTGTTCAGAATATAATAAGAAAATGTTCAGTATGTATTTAAAATTGTTCAGCATATAATAAAAAAATGTTCAATGTATATTTCAAATATTGTTCATCTTTTTGGAATTTCAAAAATTTTGTTCATGTTTGAAAAGTTTGTTGGACTTTCAAAAATTGTTCGTGGTTTTAAAAAGGGTTTTCGTGTTTTTCAAATTTTGTTCTCGATTTTCATGAACTGTTCGAATTTTTTCAAAAGCTATCTGGTAATTTAAGCTCTCGCGCTGCTTGAAAACCAGTAGAACGTACTCCCTCCGTTCCAAATTACTCGTCGTGGTTTTAGTTCAAATTTTTACTAAAACCACGACGAGTAATTTGGAACGGAGGGAGTATCAGCTCGATTGGTTAGTTCTATACTCCCTGAGCGGGGACGTCGCAGGTTCGATCCCTCGCTGGCGCCGTGTAAATTTTGGCGATGTTTTTAACGCGCTCAAACTCCTGACTTCTAAATGGGCCGGCCCATCTGCACCTACCTTCAGCGAAGGCTCCACTTCTTGACGCTAACGAGCGTCAGACAGGAGCTCCCCAATTGCCGTCCGTGAGCGTCAAACTGTCGTGGCTTCGCTGAAGTGAAGCGATTGAGCGACGCGACACGCACCACCCCATTACGAAGCGAGCAAACGGTTTTACCAGCTTATTCCTGTTCTGTTTTCTTTTACCAGTTTTACGGTTCTCTTCATCTTTTTATTATTCGTTTTTATGATCCGTTCTTCTTTTATTTTATTTTTTATATTTTTCATAAATTCAGATTTCCAAAAAAATCAGAATTTCAAAATTTATTTCAATTTTCAAAAATGTTCTAAATTCCAAATTTTGGTCATGATTTCAAAAAATGTTCATGTTTTTTAAAATTTAGCTCATGTTTAAAAAAATCACTGTATTCCAAAATATGTTCATCATACATTGAAAAAATGTTCACTGCATATACAAATATGTTCATCATGTATAGAAAAATTGTTTGGCATGCATTTCAAAAAAATTACCTTATTTTAGTAAAATCTGTGTGTATTTGAATAATGTTCACCATATACTAAGAAAATGTTCAGTTTGTATTTTAAATTCATTTTTCTGAAAATTGTTCACAGTTCAAAAAATTGTTCGGAATTAAAAAAACACAATTTCAAAAAATGTTCACATTTTTGGAACAATTTTTTCACGTCTTAAAAAATCGAGTTTGGAAAAAAAATTCATGATTTCAATCATTATTCGCATTTTGAAATAAATGTTTACAAGTTTCCAATAATTTTTCCAGTTTTTCTAGATCTGCTGTTGCAGTTAGTTCTTAAATATTCGCGTGGCCTATTAATCGCTTACGCTCAGCAGCTCAAGTGGCAAGGAACACGTGACTCCAGCACGGGGTTGCGAGTTCGATTCCTAAAGGACTGCATTTGTTTGGGGTTTTAATAGCCACATAGGACATCTCGTTATGGCGCCACTGAATGGGCCGGCCAATTAGGATCGCGCCATGCGCAAAAGCATTGGCATTTGACACACGAAAGCACCAGCTATGGGCTCTTTTATCGTGTCACACGATTTACTCAAAAAAAGGTGTCATGCGGACTAGACCAACACTTGCTATCTAAAAAAGACTAACACTCTTATGACACAACTGGAAGGGCAATCTCGGAATATGCCTTTTCTTCCGCGAATAGGCCAAAGATCATATATCAAGTTGCACAAACTTCTACAAAAGCACATTTACAGAAAGTGAAATATACATCTGAATCTTCAGGGGTGCCGAAGTCTTCTTCCTCATGTATCCATTAATGACGAGCCGTGAGCAAAACTCGTTCACATTTTTGGGCATGTGTCTCAGTGGAGAAAACTTGTTTAAACCCAGGAATTTGTAAAATCGGCAGTTGGAATATCGTCGATGTAGCCCCCCCCCCCCTTTCAAACACCATGTGAGCTAGTGATGTTAACTTCACATGTGGGGCATAAAATAACAAGTGCCCTTTTTAGCGCAGCAAAAAAAGCGAATACACAACAACTTATCCATTTGTGACGAACGTATCGCGTCACATGGAAGGCGGAGCAAAACTGTCGTTGGGCGTTAAGAGCATGTCCGGGCACATCCCCAGACAGCGCCGGATGGCTCCATGTTTGACCTCCCGGACAATCACACCCCTCATATTCAAACCCTCAAATCCATGCACATCCATCATATAGCACATATTCATGTAAAATTAACAACTCAACAATTTCAACAAAGCAAAATAAAGCACAATTCAACACATGCCAAAATAAATGCGACAACATAAATAGGCGATACAAGAATGAATCATTCGACCCTAGCATTGCGCGTGTTGATCTCCATCTTCTTTGCCTCAAGCCATTCTTTCCTTCCGGATCAAAGAGGGAAGCGTTGTCCAACACGATCCTCGAATCCTCCGTGTCCTGAGCTAGCTGCAACCTCTCTTTCTCAAGCTCAGTTGATCCAAAAGCCTTTGCCTTCTCGACCTCCCATCCTGCATACACATTGTGATTTCCAAGCAATCCTCTTCTTCCGAATCTGCAACTTGTTGTTCATCCTCTCCTTCTCGCAATCCATGCATCAAATATTTTGCTTGTTGTGGCATCATGCGCAACCTTGCCCTTCTCCCACCCTTTTTTCCATCACTTGTTGGTTCATCTTTGGAACGGTGGGTTGTCCCTTCCCCCTCCACCTTCCTCATCTTAATCATCCAATCCAATAGATTGTTGGGGAGCTTGAGCATCATTTCTCTTCAACTTCTTGTTGTAGTTCTTGAGGTCATCGATGTGTTGTTGCCACTTTGGTCTTTCCATTCAATTTCAACCAATAATGGCACATAGTTAATGCCCTCCCTCGGTGCCAACCCCATCTAGCAAACAAGAATCAATCATGAGAATGAAAAAAACAAAGCTAGCAATGCAAATGATAACAAAAGAAAGAAAGGCAACTTACATGACTCTTGATTCCAACACCACTTTGGTTCCAGCAACAATGGAAGAATAGTGTCCGCAAAGCTTGCTCACGCTCTATTGGATGATGGGCCATCTATGTTAGAGAGAGGCCTCACTACGAGTGTCACAGATAGGGTTTGGCTCCACATATATCTTATGCACGTGGTAATGATTGTGGATTTTTTTTCCCGATACTTGTTGTCCTTTTGCTCAGTTTCACACATAGGGTCAATGTTTGTGTCCAACCAAGCTTCACATAGCAAAACATCCTCCTTGGATGAGAATGTCGTACCTCTTGCCTTGGGTATCTTCTTCTTTTTTTGGTAATGAGTGGTTGTTGTTTGCACAACATCATACATAGGGGAGTTGATATCCCCCAAGTCTTAATGCATAGCTCTTGACAATCACTGATCATGTAAGTCATGATAGACTCCTAAAATGATCATGATCACTAATGATGTAAGCAACAAAAAGATCCAATGATGCATCGCTAAATCGATTCATGGCATATGTATTGCTAAATTGATTCAATGTCATACGGAACAAATGCATCCCTAAATTGATTCAATGGCATATGGAACAAACGGACTAGTAAATACAAAGAGGGCAAAAATTGTACCGTGTCCTGCTTTACCATTTCATCGAACAAGACCTGGGCAGACCTGGAGCCAATGGTTCCCGGAGCTGTCCATGCCCGTTGGAGTTGTGGCTGAAGGAAATATGCCCTAGAAGCAATAATAAAGTTGTTATTTATATTTCCATATATGATGATAAATGTTTATTATTCATGCTAGAATTGTATCAACCAGAAACTTGATACATGTGTGGATACATAGACAAAACATAGTGTCCCTAGTAAGCCTCTACTAGACTAGCTCGTTAATCAAAGATGGTTAAGTTTACTAACCATAGACATGAGTTGTCATTTGATGAACGGGATCACATCATTAGGAGAATGATGTGATGGGCAAGACCCATCTGTTAGCTTAGCATAATGATCGTTAAGTTTTATTGCTATTGCTTTCTTCATGTCATATACATATTCATTTGACTATGAGATTATGCAACTCCCGAATACCGGAGGAATACCTTGTGTGCTATCAAACGTCACAACGTAACTGGGTGATTATAAAGATGCTCTACAAGTATCTCCAAAGGTGTTTGTTGGGTTGGCATAGATCGAGATTAGGATTTGTCACTCCGAGTATCGGAGAGGTATCTCTGGGCCCTCTCGGTAATGCACATCATAATAAGCCTTGCAAGCAATGTGACTAATGAGTTAGTTACGGGATGATGCATTAAGGAATGAGTAAAGAGACTTGCCAGTAACGAGATTGAACTAGGTATAAAGATACCGACGATCGAATCTCGGGCAAGTAACATACCGATGACAAAGGGAATAACGTATGTTGTCATTACGGTACGACCGATAAAGATCTTTGTAGAATATGTGGGAACCAATATGAGCATCCAGGTTCCGCTGTTGGTTATTGACCGGAGAGGTGTCTCGAGCATCTCTACATAGTTCTCGAACCCGTAGGGTCTGCACGCTTAACGTTCGATGACGATTTTGTATCATATGAGTTATGTGATTTGGTGACCGGATGTTGTTTGGAGTCCCGGATGAGATCACGGACATGACGAGGAGTCTCGAAATGGTCGAGAGGTAAAGATTCATGTATAGGATGATAGTATTTGGACACCGGAAGTGTTCCGGGGGTACCAGGTACGTATCGGGTCACCGGAAGGGGTTCCGGGCTACCAACGGCAAACTATATGGGCCTATTGGGCCAAGAGGGGAAACGCGGCAGCCAGCATGGGCTGTTGTGCCCCCTTGTTTGCCGAATAGGAAGGGGAAAGGAAAAGGGGAAGAGAGAAGGAAGGGGAGGCAATTCGGCCTCCCTCTTCCTTCCCTCCTCTCTCCCCTTTCCTTCCCTCTCCGGAAAAGATGGTAAGGGGGGCCGAATTGGACAAGGCCCCCAAGTAGGATTCCTCCTACTTGGGGCGCCCCATGGCTGTCCTCCTCCCCCTCCCACCTATATATATGTGGGGAGGGGCGCCTAGAACACACAACAAACATTGTTAGCCATGTGCGGCGCCTCCTCCACAGTTTACGCCTCCGGTCATATTCACGTAGTGCTTTGGCGAAGCCCTGCGCGAATCACTTCACCATCACCGTCACCACGCCGTCGTGCTGACGGAACTCTCCCTTGACACTTTGCTGGATCAAGAGTTCGAGGGACGTCATTGAGCTGAACGTGTGCAGAACTTGGAGATGTCGTACGTCCGGTGCTTGATCGGAACGAGAAGAAGTTCGACTACATCAACCGCGTTGTCAAACGCTTCCGCTTTCGGTCTACGAGGGTACATGGACACACTCTCCCCCTCTCGTTGCTATGCATCTCCTAGATAGATCTTGCGTGAGCGTAGGAATATTTTTGAAATTGCATGCTATGTTCCCCAACAGTGGTATCTGAGCCAGGTCTATGCGTAGATGATATGCACGAGTAGAACACAAAGAGTTGTGGGCGGTGATCATCATACTGCTTACCACCAATGTCTTATTTTGATTCGGCGATATTGTTGGATGAAGCGGCCCAAACCAACCTTACATGACCACGTTCATGAGACTGGTTCCACCGACAGACATGCAACTAGTTTAGCATAAAGGTGGATGGCGGGTGTCTGTTTCTTCAACTTGAGTTGAATCGAATTTGACTGCGGCTGGTCCTTGTTGAAGGTTAAAACAGCAAACTTGATAAATCACCGTTGTGGTTTTGATGCGTAGGTAAGAACGGTTCTTACTAGAAGTCCGTAGCAGCCACGTAAAACTTGCAACAACAAAGTAGAGGACGTCTAACTTGTTTTTGCAGGGCATGTTGTGATGTGATATGGTTAAGACATGATGTTATATACGTTGTTGTATGAGATGATCATATTTTGTAAAAGTTATCGGCAACTGGTAGGAGCCTTATGGTTGTCGCTTTATTGTATGAAATGCAAACGGCGTGTAATTGCTTTACTTTATCACTATGCGTTAGCGATAGTTGTAGAAGCAATAGTTGGCGAGACGACCACGACGCTATGATGGAGATCAAGGTGTCAAGCCGGTGACCATGGAGATCATGACGGTGCTTTGGAGATGGAGATCAAAGGCACAAGATGATGATGGCCATATCATGTCACATATTTTGATTTTGCATGTGATGTTTATCTTTTATGCATCTTATTTTGCTTAGTACGGCGGTAGCATTATAATATGATCCTTTAACTAAATTTCAAGGTATAAGTGTTCTCCCTGAGTATGCACCATTGCGAAAGTTCTTCGTGCTGAGACACCACGTGATGATCGGGTATGATAGGCTCTAAGTTCACATACAATGGGTGCAAGACAGTTTTGCACATGCGGAATAGTCGGGTTAAACTTGACGAGCCTAGCATGTACAAATATGGCCTCAGAACACTGGAGACCGAAAGGTCGAACGTGAATCATATAGTAGGTATGATCAACATAGAGATGTTCACCATTGAAGATTACTCCATCTCACGTGATGATCGGACATGGTTTAGTTGATATGGATCACGTGATCATTTAGATGACTCGAGGGATGTCTATCTAAGGGGGAGTTCTTAAGTAATATGATTAATTGAACTTAATTTATCACGAACTTAGTCCTGATAGTATTTGCAAATTACGTTGTAGATCAATAGCTCGCGATGTAGTTCCCCGTTTATTTTTTGATATGTTCCTAGAGAAAAATAAGTTGAAAGATGATAGTAGCAACGATGCGGACTGGGTCCGTGATCTGAGGATTATCCTCATTGCTGCATAGAAGAATTATGTCCTTGATGCACCGCTAGGTGACAGACCTATTGCAGGAGCACATGCAGACGTTATGAACATTTGACAAGCTCGGTATGATGACTACTTGATAGTTTAGTGCACCATGCTTTACGGCTTAGAACCGGGACTTCAAAAGAGTTTTGAATGGCATGGAGCATATGAGATGTTCCAAGAGCTGAAATTGGTATTTCAGACTCATGCCAATGTCGTGAGGTGTGAGACCTTTGACAAATAATTTGGCTACAAGATGGAGGAGAATAGCTCACCTAATGAGCATGTGCTCAGAATATCTGGGTACTACAATCACTTGAATCAAGTGGGAGTTAATCTTATAGATAGATAATGATTGACAGAGTTCTCTAGTCACTATCACCAAGCTACTAGAATTTCGTGATAAACTTAATATGCAATGGATGACGAAAACGATTCCCGGGCTCTTCGCGATGCTGAAATCGGCGAAGGTAGAAATCAAGAAAGAGCATCAAGTGTTGATGGTTGACAAGACCACTAGTTTCAAGTAAAAGGGCAAGGGAAAGAAAGGGAACTTCAAGAAGAATGGCAAGAAAGTTTCCACTCCCATGAAGAAGCCCAAAGCTAGACCCAAGCCTGAAACTGAGTGCTTCTACTGCAAAGGAAATGGTCACTGGAAGCGGAACTGCCCCAAATACTTGGCGGATAAGAAGGATGGCAAAGTGAACAAAGGTATATATCATATACATGTTATTGATGTGTACTTTACTAGTGTTCATAGTAGCCCTTGGGTATTTGATACCGGTTCAGTTGCTAAGATTAGTAACTCGAAACAAGAGTTACAAAATGAAGAGAGACAAGTTGAGGGCGAGGTGATGATGTGTGTTGGAAGTGATTCCAAGGTTGATAAGATCACCATCGCATACTCCCTCTACCTTCGGGATTAGTATTGGACCTAAATAAATGTTATTTGGTGTTTGCGTTGAGCATGAATATGATTGGATCATGTTTATTGTGATACGGTTATTCATTTAAGTCAGAGAATAATTGTTGTTCTGTTTACATGAATAAAACCTTCTATGGTCTTACATCCAATGTAAATGGTTTACTGAATCTCGATCGCAGTGATACACATATTCATAATATTGATGCCAAAAGATGCAAAGTTAATAATGATAGTGCAACATGTTTGCGGCAGTGCCGTTTAGGTCATATTGGTGTAAAGCGCATGAAGAAGCTCCATTGAGATGGACTTTTGGAATCACTTGATTATGAATCATTTGATACTTGCGAACCATGCCACATGGGCAAGATGACTAAAACTCCGTTCTCCGGAACAATGGAGCGAGCCAATGACTTATTGGAAATAATACATACCGATGTATGCAGTCCAATGAGTGTTGAGGCTCGCGGCGGGTATCGTTATTTTCTGACCTTCACAGATGATTTGAGCAGATATGAGTATATCTACTTAATGAAACAAAAGTCTGAAATGTTTGAAAAGTTCAAAGAATTTCAGAATGAAGTGAAGAATCATCATAACAAAAAAATAAAGTTTCTACGATCTGATCGCGGAGACGAATATTTGAATTACGAGTTTGGCCTTCATCTAAAACAATGTGGAATAGTTTCACAACTCACGCCACCTGGAACACCACAGCGTAATGGTGTGTCAGAATGTCGTAACCGTACTTTATTAGATATGGTGCGATCTATGATGTCTCTTACTGATTTACCACTATTGTTTTGGGGTTATGCATTAGAGACAGCTACATTCACGTTAAATAGGGCACCATCTAAATCCGTTCAGACGACACCGTATGAACTGTGGTTTGGCAAGAAACCTAAGCTGTCGTTTCTTAAAGTTTGGAGTTGCGATACTTATGTGAAAAAACTTCATCCTGATAAGCTCGAACCCAAATCGGAGAAGTGCGTCTTCATAGGATATCCAAAAGAAACTGTTGGGTACACCTTCTATCACAGATCCGAAGGCAAGATCTTTGTTGCTAAGAATGGATCCTTTCTAGAGAAGGAGTTTCTCTCGAAAGAATTGACAGGGAATAAAGTAGAACTTGATGAGGTAATTGTACCTTCTCTCGGATTGGAAAGTAGCACATCAGTGAAAACCGTTCCTGTGATGCCTACACCAACTAGAGAGGAAGCTAATGATAATGATCATGAAACTTCAGATCAAGTTACTACCAAACCTCATAGGTCAACCAGAGCACATTCCGCACCAGAGTGGTACGGTAATCCTGTCTTGGAAGTCATGTTACTAGACCATGACGAACCTACGAACTATGAGGAAGCGATGACGAGTCCATATTCCGCAAAATGGCTTGAGGCCACGAAATCTGAGATGGGATCCTTGTATGAGAACAATGTTGGGGAATGTAGTAATTTCAAAAAAAATCCTACGCACACACAGGATCATGGTGATGCATAGCAACGAGAGGGGAGAGTGTGTCCACGTACCCTCGTAGACCGAAAGCGGAAGCGTTAGCACAACGCGGTTGATGTAGTCGTACGTCTTCACGATCCGACCAGTCCAAGTACCGAACGTACGGCACCTCCGAGTTCAGCACACATTCAGCTCGATGACGTCCCGCGAACTCCGATCCAGCAGAGCTTCACGGGAGAGTTCCGTCAGCATGACAGCGTGATGACGGTGATGATGTTGCTACCGACGCAGGGCTTCGCCTACACCGCTACGATATGACCGAGGTGGAATATGGTGGAAGGGAGCACCGCACACGGCTGGAATAGATCGATAGATCAACTTGTGTGTCTAGAGGTGCCCCCTGCCCCCGTATATAAAGGAGCAAGGGGGGAGGGTTGGCCGGCCCTCTATGGCGCGCCAGGAGGAGGAGTCCTCCTCCTAGTAGGAGTAGGACTGCCCTCTTTCCTACTCCTACTAGGAGGGGGAAAGGAAGGGGGAGAGGGAGAAGGAAAGGGGGGCGCGCCCCCCCTCTCCTAGTCCAATTCGGACCAGAGGGGGAGGGGCGCGCGTCCTGCCCTAGGCCAGCCCTCTCTCTCTCCACTAAGGCCCATAAGGCCCATTATTTCTCCCGGGGGGTTCCGGTAACCCTCCGGCACTCCGGTTTTCTCCGAAACCACTCGGAACACTTCCGATGTCTGAATATAGTCGTCCAATATATCGATCTTTACGTCTCGAACATTTAGAGACTCCTCGTCATGTCCGTGATCATATCCGAGACTCCGAACTACCTTCGGTACATCAAAACACAAAAACTCATAATACCGATCGTCACCAAACTTTAAGCGTGCGGACCCTACGGGTTCGAGAACTATGTAGACATGACCGAGACACGTCTCCAGTCAATAACCAATAGCGGAACCTGGATGCTCATATTGGCTCCTACATATTCTACGAAGATCTTTATCGGTCAAACCGCATAACAACATACGTTGTTCCCTTTGTCATCGGTATGTTACTTGCCCGAGATTCGATCGTCGGTATCTCAATACCTAGTTCAATCTCATTACCGGCAAGTCTCTTTACTCGTTCTGTAATGCATCATCCCACAACTAACTCATTAATCACATTGCTTGCAAGGCTTATAGTGATGTGCATTACCGAGAGGGCCCAGAGATACCTCTCCGACAATCGGAGTGACAAATCCTAATCTTGAAATACGCCAACTCAACAAGTACCTTCGGAGACACCTGTAGAGCACCTTTATAATCACCCAGTTACATTGTGACGTTTGGTAGCACACAAAGTGTTCCTCCGGTAAACGGGAGTTGCATAATCTCATAGTCATAGGAACATGTATAAGTCATGAAGAAAGCAATAGCAACATACTAAACGATCAAGTGCTAAGCTAACGGAATGGGTCAAGTCAATCACATCATTCTCCTAATGATGTGATCCCGTTAATCAAATGACAACTTATGTCCATGGCTAGGAAACTCAACCATCTTCGATTAACGAGCTAGTCAAGTAGAGGCATACTAGTTACACTATCTTTTATCTATGTATTCACACATGTATTATGTTTCCGGTTAATACAATCCTAGCATGAATAGTAAACATTTATCATGAAATAATGAAATAAATAATAACTTTATTATTGCCTCTAGGGCATATTTCCTTCAGTCTCCCACTTGCACTAGAGTCAATAATCTAGTTCACATCGCCATGTGATTTAACATCAATAGTTCACATCTTTATGTGGTTAACACCCATAGTTCACATCGACATGTGACCAACACCCAAAGGGTTTACTAGAGTCAGTAATCTAGTTCACATCGCTATGTGATTAACACCCAAAGAGTACTAAGGTGTGATCATGTTTTGCTTGTGAGATAATTTTAGTCAACGGGTCTGTCACATTTAGATCCGTAAGTATTTTGCAAATTTCTATGTCTACAATGCTCTACACGGAGCTACTCTAGCTAATAGCTCCCACTTTCAATATGTATCTAGATCGATACTTAGAGTCATCCAGATCGATGTCAAAGCTTGCATCAACGTAACACTTTACGACGAACTCTTTATCACCTTCATAACCAAGAAATATTTCCTTATTCCACTAAGGATAATTTTGACCGCTGTCCAGTGATCTACTCCTAGATCACTACTGTACCCTCTTGCCAAACTCTTGGTGAGGTACACAATAGGTCTGGTACATAGCATAGCATACTTTATAGAACCTATGACTGAGGCATAGGGAATGACTTTTCATTCTCTTTATATTTTCTGATGTGGTCGGATTTTGAGTCTTTACTCAACTTCACACCTTTGTAACACAGGCAAGAACTCCTTCTTTGACTGTTCCATCTTGAACTAATTCAAAATCTTGTCAAGGTACATACTCATTGAAAATCTTCTCAAGCGTCTTGATCTATCTCTATAGATCTTGATGCTCAATACGTAAGCAGCTTCACCGAGATCTTTCTTTGAAGAACTCCTTTCAAATACTCCTTTATGCTTTCCAGAAAATTCTACATCATTTCTGATCAACAATATGTCATTTACATATACTTATCAGAAAGGCTGTAGTGCTCCCACTCACTTTCTTGTAAATACAGGCTTCACCGCAAGTCTGTATAAAACTATATGCTTTAATCAACTCATCAAAGCGTATATTCCAACTCCGAGATGCTTGCACCAGTCCACAGATGGATCGCTGGAGCTTGCACATTTTGTTAGCACCTTTAGGATTGACAAAACCTTCTGGTTGCATCATATACAACTCTTCTTTAATAAATCCATTAAGGATTGCAGTTTTGTTATCCATTTGCCAGATTTCATAAAATGCCGCAATTGCTAACATGATTCGGACAGACTTTAAGCATCGATACGAGTGAGAAAATCTCATCGTAGTCAACACCTTAAACTTTGTCAAAAACCTTTTTCGACAAGTCTAGCTTTGTAGATAGTAACACTACTATCAGCGTCCGTCTTCCTCTTGAAGATCCATTTATTTTCTATGGCTTGCCGATCATCGGGCAAGTCAACCAAAGTCCACACTTTGTTCTCATACATGGATCCCATCTCAGATTTCATGGCCTCAAGCCATTTTGCAGAATCTGGGCTCATCATCGCTTCCTCATAGTTCGTAGGTTCGTCATGGTCAAGTAACGTGACCTCCAGAACAGGATTACCGTACCACTCTGGTGCGGATCTCACTCTGGTTGACCTACGAGGTTGGGTAGTAACTTGATCTGAAGTTACATGATCATCATCATTAGCTTCCTCACTAATTGGTGTAGGAGTCACAGGAACATATTTTTGTGATGAACTACTTTCCAATAAGGGAGCAGGTACAGTTACCTCATCAAGTTCTACTTTCCTCCCACTCACTTCTTTCGAGAGAAACTCCTTCTCTAGAAAGGATCCATTCTTAGCAACGAATGTCTTGCCTTCGGATCTGTGATAGAAGGTGTACCCATCTGTCTCCTTTGGGTATCCTATGAAGATACATTTCTCCGATTTGGGTTTGAGCTTATCAGGATGAAACTTTTTCACATAAGCATCGCAGCCCCAAATTTTAAGAAACGACAACTTTGGTTTCTTGCCAAACCACAGTTCATATGGTGTCGTCTCAACGGATTTAGATGGTGCCCTTTTTAACGTGAATGCAGCTATCTCTAATGCATAACCCCAAAACGATAGTGGTAAATCAGTAAGAGACATCATAGATTGCACTATATCCAATAAAGTACGGTTATGACGTTCGGACACACCATTATGCTGTGGTGTTCCAGGTGGCATGAGTTTGTGAAACTATTCCACATTGTTTTAATTGAAGGCCAAAATCGCAACTCAAATATTTGCCTCTACGATCAGATCGTAGAAACTTTATTTTCTTGTTACGATGATTCTCTCCTTCACTCTGAAAATCTTTGAACTTTTCAAGTGTTTCAGACTTGTGTTTCATCAAGTAGATATACACATATCTGCTCAAATCATCCGTGAAGGTCAGAAAACAATGATACCCGCCGTGAGCCTCAACACTCGTTGGATCGCATACATCGGTATGTATTATTTCCAACAAGTCTGTTGCTCGCTCCATTGTTCCGGAGAATGGAGTCTTAGTCATCTTGCCCATGAGGCATGGTTCGCAAGCATCAACTGATTCATAATCAAGTGATTCCAAAAGCCCATCAGCATGGATTTTCTTCATGCGCTTTACACCAATATGACCTAAACGACAATGCCACAAATAAGTTGCACTATCATTATTAACTTTGCATCTTTTGGCTTCAATATTATGAATATGTGTATCACTACGATCGAGATTCAATAAACCATTCACCTTGGGTGTATGACCATTGAAGGTTTTATTCATGAAAACAAAACAACAATTATTCTCTGACTTAAATGAATAGCCGTATCGCAATAAACATGATCCAATCATATTCATGCTCAACGCAAACACCAAATAACATTTATTTAGGTCCAATACTAATCCCGAAGGTAGAGGGAGTATGCGATGGTGATCTTATCAACCTTGGAATCACTTCCAACACACATCGTCACCTCGCCCTCAACTTGTCTCTCTTCATTTTGTAACTCATGTTTCGAGTTACTAATCTTAGCAACTGAACCGGTATCAAATACCCAGGGGCTACTATGAACACTAGTAAATTACACATCAATAACATGTATATGATATATACCTTTGTTCACTTTGCCATCCTTCTTATCCGCCAAGTATTTGGGGCAGTTCCGCTTCCAGTGACCATTTCCTTTGCAGTAGAAGCACTCAGTTTCAGGCTTGGGTCTAGCTTTGGGCTTCTTCATGGGAGTGGCAACTTTCTTGCCATTCTTCTTGAAGTTCCCTTTCTTTCCCTTGCCCTTTTACTTGAAACTAGTGGTCTTATCGACCATCAACACTTGATTCTCTTTCTTGATTTGTACCTTCGCCGATTTCAGCATCGCGAAGAGCTCGGGAATCGTTTTCGTCATCCATTGCATATTAAGTTTATCACAAAATTCTAGTAGCTTGGTGATAGTGACTAGAGAACTCTGTCAATCACTATCTATCTGGAAGATTAACTCCCACTTGATTCAAGTGATTGTAGTACCCAGATATTCTGAGCACATGCTCATTAGGTGAGCTATTCTCCTCCATCTTGTAGCCAAATTATTTGTCAAATGTCTCATACCTCACGACACGGGCATGAGTCTGAAATACCAATTTCAGCTCTTGGAACATCTCATATGCTCCGTGCCATTCAAAACCCTTTTGAAGTCCCGGTTCTAAGCCGTAAAGCATGGTGCACTAAACTATCAAGTAGTCATCATCCCGAGCTTGTCAAATGTTCATAATGTCTGCATGTGCTCCTGCAATAGGTCTGTCACCTAGCGGTGCATCAAGGACATAATTCTTCTGTGCAGCAATGAGGATAATCCTCAGATCACGGACCCAGTCCACCCTTATTTTTCTCTAGGAACATATCAAAAAATAAACGGGGAACTACATCGCGAGCTATTGATCTACAACGTAATTTGCAAATACTATCAGGACTAAGTTCATGATAAATTAAGTTCAATTAATCATATTACTTAAGAACTCCCCCTTAGATAGACATCCCTCGAGTCATCTAAATGATCACGTGATCCATATCAACTAAACCATGTCCGATCATCACGTGAGATGGAGTAATCTTCAATGGTGAACATCTCTATGTTGATCATATCTACAATATGATTCACGTTCGACCTTTCGGTCTCCAGTGTTCTGAGGCCATATCTGTACATGCTAGGCTCGTCAAGTTTAACCCGACTATTCCGCATGTGCAAAACTGTCTTGTCAACCATCAACACTTGATGCTTTTCTTGATTTCTACCTTCGTTGATTTCAGCATCACGAAGAGCTTGGGAATCGTTTCCGTTATCCCTTGCATATTATAGTTCATCATGAAATTCTAGTAACTTGGTGATAGTGACTAGAGAACTCTGTCAATCACTATCTTATCTGGAAGATTAACTCCCACTTGATTCAAGTGATTGTAGTACTCAGACATTCTGAGCACATGCTTACTAGCTGAGCAATTCTCCTCCATCTTGTAGGCAAAGTGCTTGTCAAAGGTCTCATACCTTTCGACATGGGCATGAGTCTGAAATACCAATTTCAACTCTCGGAACATCTCATATGCTCTGTGGCGTTCAAAACGTCTTTGAATCCCCGATTCTAAGCCGTAAAGCATGGTGCACTAAACTATCAAGTAGTCATCATATCGAGCTTGTCAAACGTTCATAACGTCTGCATCTGCTCCTGCAATCGGTCTGTCACCTAGTGGTGCATCAAGGACATAATTCTTCTGTGCAGCAATGAGGATAATCCTCAGATCACGGATCCAATCCGCATCATTGCTACTAACATCTTTCAACTTAGTTTTCTCTAGGAACATATCAAAAATAAAACAGGGGAGCTAAACGCGAGCTATTGATCTACAACATAGATATATGCTAATACTACCAGGACTAAGTTCATGATAAATTTAAGTTCAATTAATCATATTACTTAAGAACTCCCACTTAGGTAGACATCCCTCTAATCATCTAAGTGATCAAGTGATCCAAATCAACTAAACCATGTCCGATCATCACGTGAGATGGAGTAGTTTTCAATGGTGAACATCACTATGTTGATCATATCTACTATATGATTCACGCTCGACCTTTCGGTCTCAGTGTTCCGAGGCCATATCTGCATATGCTAGGCTCGTCAAGTTTAACCTGAGTATTCTGCGTGTGCAAAACTGGCTTGCACCCGTTGTAGATGAATGTAGAGCTTATCACACCCGATCATCACGTGGTTTCTCGGCACGACGAACTTTGGCAACGGTGCATACTCAGGGAGAACACCTTTATCTTGAAATTTAGTGAGAGATCATCTTATAATGCTACCGTCAATCAAAGCAAAATAAGATGCATAAAAGATAAACATCACATGCAATCAATATAAGTGATATGATATGGCCATCATCATCTTGTGCTAGTGATCTCCATCTCCGAAGCACAGTCATGACCACCATCGTCACCGGCGCGACACCTTGATCTACATCGTAGCATCGTTGTCGTCTCGCCAACTATTGCTTCTATGACTATCGCTACCGCTTAGAGATAAAGTAAAGCAATTACAGGGCGATTGCATTGCATACAATAAGGCGACAACCATATGGCTCCTGCCAGTTGCCGATAACTCGGTTACAAAACATGATCATCTCATACAATAAAATATAGCATCATGCCTTGACCATATCACATCACAACATGCCCTGCAAAAACAAGTTAGATGTCCTCTACTTTGTTGTTGCAAGTTTTACGTGGCTGCTATGGGCTGAGCAAGAACCGTTCTTACCTACGCATCAAAACCACAACGATAGTTCGTCAGTTAGTGTTGTTTTAACCTTCTCAAGGACCGGGCGTAGCCACACTCGGTTCAACTAAAGTTGGAGAAACTGACACCCGCCAGCCACCTATGTGCAAAGCACGTCGGTAGAACCAGTCTCGCGTAAGCGTACGCGTAATGTCGGTCCGGGACGCTTCATCCAACAATACCGCCGAACCAAAGTATGACATGCTGGTAAGCAGTATGACTTGTATCGCCCACAACTCACTTGTGTTCTACTAGTGCATATAACATCTACGCATAAAACCAGGCTCGGATGCCACTGTTGGGGAACGTAGTAATTTCAAAAAAATTCCTACGCACACACAGGATCATGGTGATGCATAGCAACGAGAGGGGAGAGTGTGTCCACGTACCCTCGTAGACCGAAAGCGGAAGCGTTAGCACAACGCGGTTGATGTAGTCGTACGTCTTCACAATCCGATCGGTCCAAGTACCAAACGTACGGCACCTCCGAGTTCAGCACAAGTTCAGCTCGATGACGTGCCGCGAACTCCGATCCAGCAGAGCTTCATGGGAGAGTTCCGTCAGCATGACGGCATGATGACGGTGATGATGTTGCTACTGACGCAGGGCTTCGCCTAAGCACCACGACGATATGACCGAGGTGGAATATGGTGGAGGGGAGCACCTCACACGGCTGGAATAGATCGATAGATCAACTTGTGTGTCTCGAGGTGCCCCCTGCCCCCGTATATAAAGGAGCAAGGGGGGAGGGCCGGCCGGCCCTCTATGGCGCGCCAGGAGGAGGAGTCCTCCTCCTAGTAGGAGTAGGACTCCCCTCTTTCCTACTCCTACTAGGAGGGGGAAAGGAAGGGGGAGAGGGAGAAGGAAAGGGGGCGCCGCCCCCCCCCCTCTCCTAGTCCAATTCGGACCAGAGGTGGAGGGGCACGCGGCCTGCCCTAGGCCAGCCCTATCTCTCTCTCTCTCCACTAAGGCCCATAAGGCCCATTATTTCTCCCGGGGGGTTCCGGTAACCCTCCAGCACTCTGGTTTTCTCCGAACCCACTCGGAACACTTCCGGTGTCTGAATATAGTCGTCCAATATATCGATCTTTACGTCTCGACCATTTCGAGACTCCTCGTCATGTCCGTGATCATATCCAGGACTCTGAACTACCTTCGGTACATCAAAACACAAAAACTCATAATACTGATCGTCACCAAACTTTAAGCGTGCGGACCCTACGGGTTCGAGAACTATGTAGACATGACCGAGACACGTCTTCGGTCAATAACCAATAGCGGAACCTGGATGCTCATATTGGCTCCTACATATTCTACGAAGATCTTTATCGGTCAAACCGCATAACAACATACGTTGTTCCCTTTGTCGTCGGTATGTTACTTGCCCGAGATTCGATCGTCGGTATCTCAATACCTAGTTCAATCTCGTTACCGGCAAGTCTCTTTACTCGTTCTGTAATGCATCATCCCGCAACTAACTCATTAGTCACATTGCTTGCAAGGCTTATAGTGATGTGCATTACCGAGAGGGCCCAGAGATACCTCTCCGACAATCGGAGTGACAAATCCTAATCTTGAAATACGCCAACTCAACAAGTACCTTTGGAGACACCTGTAGAGCACCTTTATAATCACCCAGTTATGTTGTGACGTTTGGTAGCACACAAAGTGTTCCTCCGGTAAACGGGAGTTGCATAATCTCATAGTCATAGGAACATGTATAAGTCATGAAGAAAGCAATAGCAACATACTAAACGATCAAGTGCTAAGCTTGCGGAATGGGTCAAGTCAATCACATCATTCTCCTAATGATGTGATCCCATTAATCAAATGACAACTTATGTCCATGGCTAGGAAACTCAACCATGTTCGATTAACGAGCTAGTCAAGTAGAGGCATACTAGTGACACTATCTTTTGTCTATGTATTCACACATGTATTATGTTTCTGGTTAATACAATTCTAGCATGAATAATAAACATTTATCATGAAATAAAGAAATAAATAATAACTTTATTATTGCCTCTAGGGCATATTTCCTTCAAACAAAGTATGGGCTTTGGTTGACTTGCCCAATGATTGGTAAGCCATAGAGAATAAATGGATCTTCAAGAGGAAGATGGACGCTGATAGTAGTGTTACTATCTACAAAGCTCGACTTGTTGAAAAAGGTTTTCGACAAGTTCAAGGAGTTGACTACGATGAGACTTTCTCACCCATAGCGATGCTTAAGTCTGTCCGAATCATGTTAGCAATTGCCGCATTTTATGATTATGAAATCTGGCAAATGGATGTCAAAACTACATTCCTTAATGGATTTCTTAAAGAAGAGTTGTATATGATGCAACCAGAAGGTTTTGTCGATCCTAAAGGTGCTAACAAAGTGTGCAAGCTCCAGCGATCCATTTATGGACTGGTGCAAGCATCTCGAAGTTGGAATATACGCTTTGATGAGTTGATCAAAGCATATAGTTTTATACAGACTTGCGGTGAAGCCTGTATTTACAAGTAAGTGAGTGGGAGCACTACAGCCTTTCTGATAAGTATATGTGAATGACATATTGCTGATCGAAAATGATGTAGAATTTTCGGGAAAACATAAAGGAGTGTTTGAAAGGAGATTTTTCAAAGAAAGACCTCGGTGAAGCTGCTTACATATTGGGCATCAAGATCTATAGAGATAGATCAAGATGCTTGATAAGACTTTCGATGAGTACATACCTTGATAAGATTTTGAAGGAGTTCAAAATAGGTCAGTCAAAGAAGGTGTTCTTGCCTGAGTTGTAAGGTATGAAGTTGAGTAAGACTCAAAACCCGACCACGGCAGAAGATAAAGAGAGAATGAAAGTCATTCCCTATGCCTCAGCCATAGGTTCTATAAAGTATGCCATTGTGTATACTAGACCTATTACGTACCTTGCCATAAGTTTGGCAAAGGGGTACAATAGTGATCCAGGAGTAGATCACTGGACATCGGTCAAAATTATCCTTAGGTACCTAAAGAGGACTAAGGAAATGTTTCTCGGTTATGGAGGTGACAAAGAGTTCATCGTAAAGGGTTACGTCGATGCAAGCTTTGACACTGATCCAGATGACTCTGAATCTCAATCTGGATACATATTGAAAGTGGGAGCAATTAGCTAAAGTAGCTCCGTACAGAGCATTGTAGACATAGAAATTTGCAAAATACATACGGATCTGAATGTGGCAGACCCATTGACTAAACTTCTCTCACAAGCAAAACATGATCACACCTTAGTACTCTTTGGGTGTTAATCACATGGCGATGTGAACTAGATTATTGACTCTACACTACTAGGGAAAACCCTAGTAGAAGCGCGGGTTTAATGCCCACTAGTAGCGCGGGCTGCCGCGCTACTAATAAGGCGCTACAGCTATTACTTAGCAGTAGCGCGTGCGATGCGTGCTGCTGCTAAGACACATAGCCGCAGCGCTTGTTCTCTCCCGCGCTGCTGCTAATCTAGCTAGTAGCAGCGTGTTTACTATCCATCGCTACTAGTATTCTTTTTTTCATTTTTTTATTTTTAGTGTATTTATATGCCGTTATACAAATTTTGGTACAATACCAATTATGTTTATATCATTATGTCCATAACAGTGTGTCAAATGAAGGTGGATTAGGTTCAAGTGGAGGCAATATGTGGTGCATGTCAAAAGTATACTACTAATCCAAACTTGATCTAGTTTGGACTAGTAGTACTTTCGATGTGCACCACATGTTGCCTCCACTTGAATCTAATCCGCCAGCACAAGCTATTTAATCATCATCATAGTCATTACCACCAACAGTATTTATTAATCACCATAGTCATAGTGTAGCACATCATCATCTTCAAACTCATTCTAGCTAGCTAATCACCACCAACACTAGCTGCGGTAGCTATCTAATCACCACCAACACTAGCTAATAATAATCATCATAGTCATTACCACCAACACTAGCTATTTAATCATCATAGTCATAGTGTAGCACATCATCATCTTCAAACTCATTTCTAGCTAGCTAATCACTCCTGCTGCTCTCTCTCAGGTAAAATAATATAAAACATGTGTAGCACTCCTCCTTCATCAAGTTGGAGCATGCAGATGAACCTGTCTCCTAATCATGGGTTGCGCTTCTGATTGCTGCCCCCTAGTACTTCTCTGCACTCCCCTTCACAATTTTGCTCCAGTCTTTCACTATTAAGCATTCCTCGCTATTAGAAATCATGAATGCACTAAAGTGCATTGTAGGATATCTTGGCCATAAGCTAACAATACTCATGGTACCTTTAGTCTCGATCCCATGAGGCAGAACATTCATCTGGAGTCCCTGTTGAAGAACATCGTATAGTAACATACTTAGCAATGAAGTTTAGCTTAAAAAATAATGTATGCAAAAGATGCACTGAGGACAAATAGCAAAAATCTTACCATCTTTCCTAATAGATGTGACCGTAGTTCAGTACGAACACTATTGGTCGCACGTTTTGAGTACTAACATTTCTAAGTGCAGGAAGAAAATTTGTCTTGACAGTATGAAGATCCTCAAGCCATGAAACATAATGACTTATCTCCTCGCAATTTAGTTCAGCCCCGGGACAGTAGTAGGTCCTGTCTACCAAGAGCTGGAGATGTTTGCTTGAACAGAAATAAGCTGACAATAGAAATTAGTTGTTAACTATTTTTGAATAAACAATATCAAAGACATAAATATGGTTGAGAAACTCACATACTGGTATAACTGGAGGCGTCTGCACATCGACCCAGATGTCGATATTACCTTCAATATCATCTTCCGGACGAATATCAAAGGTGATAACCATATCAGGCTCAAATGCATAAGTCTTGCATAGTGCTCGCCAAGTTTTGCATCCAAAATAGGTGTAGTCGTCTGCGTCGTATAATTTTGCATGGAAAATACAACCATGCTCGGTCTTCAAGTAAACTTTCTTTACCTCCATAGTACGACTGAAACCTATCTTATCCAAGACAAAAACTCTTGCATGGCAGGGATACGCTAGTAGAATAGTAAAAAATTTAAATTATAAGTTGAAGCAAATGAAGCAGATGTCATGCTTAATTACGAAAAAAGACTTGTCGTTGTGACTTACTGTATCCACTTCGAAGTTCTCGTCCAGCTTGATGCTGAAGCGCCTATCATCATCTAGGAAGATTCCGTCGCACAGGCCGCGCTCGTCTTCGCAGTATTTGCAAATACTGAAATCCTTTTCGTCGTCAAACATTTCCTATGTTCATAGTTGAAACATTAATTGAAAATCGATCGAAGACAACTACCAGGATACTCAACACACAAATCCAAATCGTAAAATAAATAAGTATTCAAATTAGCATGCATTCAATAAGCAAAAGTAAATCATCTCATGCGTCCGTACATCGTCGAATATTATCACTAATACATCCCGAATAGTATCATACATATAACATCACTAATAGAACTATAACCCTAGCGCACGACGGGTATCCGCGCGGGCGGTGGACACCCAAAGAGAAGGAACCATCACAGGATCATATCTCCGGTCAGCTGCCCAAAGAACCTGCCAGGTATTGGAGAACTCGTGCTCCAACTCAAACAAGTAGCGACGGACGTGCGCGTTCTCCTCCCTGACACGGTGACGTACCACCTCCGCAGGGTCCTCGAGCCTCTGGACCGTCACTGGCCCACGCGACCGCCACCAAAGAAGGTTCGGGTCAAGGACGGGCTGACTCCTCACCAACTTGCGCCCCCCGGTAGGTAGCGCCTCCCAGTACCAGCCCGGCGGAGCCCAGTCCCGGACATGGCCCATCTGATCAAGCAAGTGTCCTCCGCCGAGTCGACGACGACGAGGATGCGGGATAGGCATCGTCGACGTCGATGCGGGAATAATTGCTTTAACTAAAAAAATAACAACAAATGTGACATATTCAACTAGTTCTATTAATTCAACTAGTTCTTACGATTAAATCTAGTCAATTAATTCTATACCTAATAAAATGAATAATGACATAAAAAAAGTCCTATGCTTTGCAGGAATGTTGACTCCTTCCCGGTGCGGCAAATCCCGGGCACTCGATATGTCCTAGTTTGTAGCACAAGTCATGCCGAAATTCACGGAAAATTTCGGCATGACTTTTGCTAAAAAGTGTACAAATCGAGAACCTAAAATTTGCCGGAACAGAAATGAATCAACATTCCGGCAAAACATAGGCCACTCGGCTTCATTCCCTGGAAACAACAAAGCCACTTGGGCACAATCGAACCACTTCAATAATGGAATATGCAAATGAACATCAATGGCATATATCATATAACAACAATTTTGTTTTTTGTTTTTTGAATGAAATTACTGTTTAGGCATTTTCATAAAAATTTACCCTAGCTAATTTCCTAAAAAAATTGCTAATCATTTTTCCTAAATGCTAAAAAATGCCTACTGCGCTAAACAAATCTAGGGTTCACATGAACACCTAGGGTTCATATGAACATCAACACAACATCAACACATATATATGCTAAAAAAATTGATGCAACTAAAATTTGAAGAACCCTAGACAGAGGTAGGGGAGGGGGAGGAGCAGGCGTGCTCACCTCGGGTGCCTACGGCGAGGGAGGGGCAGGCGGCGGCGAGGTCGGCATCGGGGCTCGGGCGCGCGGTGAAGGGCGGCATCGAGGTCGTGGTCGGGGGCGGCGTCGAGGGTGTGCAGCGAGCGGCGGCGGTGCTGAGGTTGAGGGCGGTGGCGGGCGGCAGTGGTGAGGTCGAGAGCGGCAGGGCGACGTCGGCGATGGAGCAGTTGGGGGAGAGGGGGAAGTGGAGGGGAAGGACTTAGCGAAATTTTGAGCCCGCGCGGCCGGGGGTTAAGTCAAACTAGCAGCAGCGCGTCCAGAGATACGCGCTACAACTACTCCTTTCTGTTTTATAATATCAGTAGCGCTTTGCCCTAAAAAACGCTACTGCTACGTCTAAGCATGTAAAAACTTCAAATATATACATTGGTCATCATTGATCTTTTTGTGTAGAAAATCTAAATAGTCAACATGAATCCTCGCAGTACCTGTATAGGCACTGGTGAAGATTCATATTGCAACCACAAATCCTACACATATAGTTCAATGAAGACCAAGTGCTCGAGATAGTTTGAGAAGTAACATATTTAAGGTGGTAAACACCTTGTTCACTTAGTAGTATGGGACTAAACTTAATTAGGTGCAATACTTAGCAGCAGCGTCTTTTGAAGAAAAACGTTGCTACTAAGTACTTTAGCAGTAGTGCGTCCTTGGAAGGGCGCTACTATTATATCTAGCCTGGAGGCAATGTCGTGGCAATTATAGTAGTAGCGCTTGTTTCACCTAGATCGCTACTGCTACCGTTCTATTAGTAGCGCGCTTTCCTGAAGCTCGCTGCTGCTAATTAGCAGTAGCGCCTATTTTTAAACCGCGTTGCTGCTAATATTCTGTGTATAAGGTTTTCCCTAGTAGTGCTAGTAAACCCTTTGGGTGTTGGTCACATGGCGATGTGAACTATGGGTGTTAATCACATGATGATGTGATCTATTGGTGTTAAATCACATGGCGATGTGAACTAGATTATTGACTCTAGTGCAAGTGGGAGACTGAAGGAAATATGCCCTAGAGGCAATAATAAAGTTGTTATTTATATTTCCTTATATCATGATAAATGTTTATTATTCATTCTAGAATTGTATTAACCGGAAACTTGATACATGTGTGGATACATAGGCAAAACATAGTGTCCCTAGTAAGCCTCTACTAGACTAGCTCGTTAATCAAAGATGGTTAAGTTTCCTAACCATAGACATGAGTTGTCATTTGATGAACGGGATCACATCATTAGGAGAATTATGTGATGGGCAAGACCCATCCGTTAGCTTAGCATAATGATCGTTAAATTTTATTGCTATTGCTTTCTTCATGTCATATACATATTCCTTTGACTATGAGATTATGCAACTCCCGAATACCGGAGGAATATCTTGTGTGCTATCAGACGTCACAACGTAACTGGGTGATTATAAAGATGCTCTACAGGTATCTCCGAAGGTGTTTGTTGGGTTGGCATAGATCGAGATTAGGATTTGTCACTCCGAGTATCGGAGAGGTATCTCTGGGCCCTCTCGGTAATGCACATCATAATAAGCCTTGCAAGCAATGTGACTAATGAGTTAGTTACGGGATGATGCATTACGGAACGAGTAAAGAGACTTGCCGGTAACGAGATTGAACTAGGTATGAAGATACCGACGATCGAATCTCGCGCAAGTAACATATCGATGACAAAGGGAATAACGTATGTTGTTATTACAGTACGACCAATAAAGATGTTTGTAGAATATGTGGGAACCAATATGAGCATCCAGGTTCCGCTGTTGGTTATTGACCGGAGAGGTGTCTCGGTCATGTCTACATAGTTCTCGAACCCGTAGGGTCCGCACGCTTAACGCTCGATGATGATTTTGTATTATATGAGTTATGTGATTTGGTGACCGAATGTTGTTCGGAGTCCCGGATGAGATCACGGACATGACGAGGAGTCCCGAAATGGTCGAGAGGTAAGGATTCATATATAGGATGATAGTATTTGGACACCGGAAGTGTTCCGGGGGTACCGGGTACGTATCGGGTCACCGGAAGGGGTTTCGGGCTACCCCCGGCAAACTATATGGGCCTATTGGGCCAAGAGGGGAAACGCAGTAGCCTGCATGGGCTGTTGTGCCCCCCTTGCTAGCCGAATAGGAAGGGGAAAGGAAAAGGGGAAGAGAGAAGGAAGGGGAGGCAATTCGGCCTCCCCCTTCCTTCCCTCCTCTCTCCCCTTTCCTTCCCTCTGCGGAAAAGATGGTAAGGGGGCCGAATTGGACAAGGCCCCCAAGTAGGATTCCTCCTACTTGGGGCGCCACATGGTTGTCCCCCTCCCCCTCCCACCTATATATATGTGGGGAGGGGGCGCCTAGAACACACAACAAACATTGTTAGCCATGTGTGGCGCCTCCTCCACAGTTTACGCCTCCGGTCATATTCACGTAGTGCTTAGGCAAAGCCCTGCGCGAATCACTTCACCATCACCGTCACCACGCCGTCGTGCTGACGGAACTCTCCCTCGACACTTTGCTGGATCAAGAGTTCGAGGGACGTCATTGAGCTGAACGTGTGCAGAACTCGGAGATGTCGTACGTCCGGTGCTTGATCGGTCGGAACGAGAAGAAGTTCGACTACATCAACCGCGTTGTCAAACGCTTCCGCTTTCGGTCTACGAGGGTACATGGACACACTCTCCCCCTCTCGTTGCTATGCATCTCCTAGATAGATCTTGCATTGAGCGTAGGAATATTTTTTAAATTGCATGCTACGTTCCCCAACAGCGGTGAGTCATACACCATCTCTAGCGCCTCCTATTGCATCCAGCCATTCGGAATCCCCGACCAATCGTCACGCTGAACGGAGTCGGTCACGATCGAGACAAATGCCACCTTCTTTCTTGGCGGCGTGAAGGATACATACCCGGTCGCCACTGGAGCAGACGTGTCCATGTCGACGTCGACCACTTTCTTGTCAACAACATCCTTCGTCGTAACTTCCCGCTCGTGCTAATTCATTCACCGCTCCCTGCAGGTGACATTCTCCGCCTTGCAACTCACCCCCACGGACGGGGTCCCCATGGACTCTATGTCTGTGAGAGGGGATGGGATATGTCGGCGATGACATCTACGACTCGAAGGCGGACAGCAGCGCGAACGGCCAGCAAGGGTGGACAAGGGCAAAGGCTCCGACGAGGGAGGATGGCAGCCATTTTTTATGGACTTGGTCAATTTGGAGGGATTTGTTGTGGGTCTGGTCTATCAGATCCGAGGTGGCTGGGTCGCATTTTCGTGATAGACAACTGAACCGGGTCGTATAGGGGGATTTGAGGGGTGCGGCTGTAGATGCTCTAACCTTCTCAACAGGGTAACACGACTTCATATCCAGTGCCCCCGTCTCTCAAATGCTCCCATGCTACCATCTTCCAAAAAAACACATTTTGGCGTTTCAAAACAATTGTGCATGTTCATAAGACATGTGTTTACATTCCTAAAAAGTATAAATCTAAATTCCAAGTACAAATGGATAGATAAAAAAGTGAAATTTGGTTGTGAATAGTATCATTTTTTGCTTTTGTCCTTTTGTGACACTATTCATGCAGATTTGTCTTTTTCCTTCTCCTCTGTATTTCGATTTGCATTTGAAATTTTTAGGGATTGTTGACAAATGTCTTGTGAACATTCTATTCAAATTTAGTTCCAAGGAGTTTGGAGTATGAGAGTATTTAAGGTGTGGGAGCACGGGATATTTTCCCAGGGTAAGGCATGTTCAAGAAGACGTGCACACCGGAAGGAAACATAGAGCATCTATAGCCGGACTTGACAAATCCGTCCCCTCAAACGCCCGCGGACGTGTCCGGAAGCGTCCGCGGACACTGACCGGTCAAGCACCACACCTCAAATTCATACAAACTCATGCAACTATGTCCATGCATTACACACATCGTCCGGCTACTACATCACTAAACATGCCATCGAACTATCAAAATTTGGCATGTTTGACTATGGCGGAGAAGATCATCCACGGCTACCCTTGCCCTTCCCAGCGCTCTTGCCGTCCTTATCGCGGAAGTATTGGTCGAAGACGCAATAGGGATCGAGCTGGAGCTGTCCTCGCCGTTGTTGTCCTCCTTCTCCTCCTTAGGTAGCAGTCCAGCCATGGCACAGACCGCCCGATTCTGCTCTCGGGCGAGGGCGTGCGTGTTCGTCTGTTGCCGCTTCTTCGCAATGCGTGCGCGGATGACTTCCTCCTTTGCAGCCACCCGCGCTGCCGCATCAACCCCAGAGGATTCAATTGCCCGTTAAGCCGACGCTATGGAGTCGCGTTGGATAGATCCTGCCGTCGGCCGGACGCTGTCCTCCCGGGAGCGGCGGAGTGCAATGCGGACGACCGTTGCCTCCTCCAACCCGCATGGGATGACACCCCAGTCGCGGATCCGGACTGGTGGGAGTCAGATCCGTTGCCCGCCATGTCGGAGACGACCGAAGATCGCCGGAGGTGGCCTTGGGTGACGGAGGGGAGTGGCTAAGGTTTGGTCCGGCGAGCAGATGAGGGGAATATATGTGGGGTCGGGTGAGCCAGTGTGGGCCGGATCCGACATAGCGGACGCCCTCATATTTAGGCTGAATATAAGGGATGCCGGTCAGCCCGGACGTTTGAGGCCTGTTTGAGGCGCCCGTCTAGATCGAAATTTTGTAACCGGTCAATGACCGGATCATCTGCCGGACGTTTCAGATAAGTTTGAGCCGTCCTGCTGTAGATGCTCTTAAGCACTTCCCAGGCAACAATTAATGTGCAAATCAGGGTTATCACGTACATTCTCATTTTCTTTGCTATACGTCATACAATTGAAATGAATCAAATCATATTTGTCTATAACAACAATTTCCTCATTTTTTAGAAAGATTATCCTTAGGAAATACTCCCTCCGTTTTATATTACTTGTCGTTGATTTAGTATAATTTAGGGACGAGTAATATGGAACGGCGGGAGTATACTACTAGCCCGAGAACTAGAGATGCACGTTCATCTGCACCGTCTGCTTGGCAAGGCAAGCAGGCGGAGCAAGGGGCACCACGGGAAGGTCTTCGCAGTTGCAGATCTCGATCACGTTCCCGTCGGGGTCGTGGAAGAAGAGCTGCTCCACCGTCGTCTCGCCGTCCCACACCCTCGTGGTGACCACCTCCAGGTTCATGCCGCGCAGCCTCGCCTTCGTCAGCGCCATGTCCAAGCTCTGCCATTTCCAAACCGCTCACGACGGGTCAGAGATTAATCAACGACGAGGGTGCCACCAACTCCCTCCGTGCTTGATCTGCACTGACCTGAAACGATATGTGGTTGCCCTTGGGGTTGATCGCCGGCGACCTCGGAGGCGCGTCGCTGCCGGCGCTCCGCTGCAGCAAATGTATGCCCATGCCGTCTCTATGCATCCTGCGACGAGCAACATTTCACATCACCAAATGCATTTGTACGACGCGGCAAGAAGCATTTGAATTTGTGCGTCCTCACCATGCTCCCCCGAAGTCCAGGGACGCCGGGCGCTGGATCAGCTGGAAGCCGAGCACGCGTCGGTAGAAGTCGATGGAGTCCTCGACGGACGTGCACGAGAAGGCGACGTGGTTCAGGCGGACGAGCGGCAGGGCGGGCTCAGGCTCACGCTGCTGCTCCTGGGCAGGGAGGCCCATGTAGGAGCTGGGACGAATGTATTTGGATGGTGTACTGATGAACAATTTCAGTGAATTCGATTGCGGTCCTGGTCAATAGACAGGAGATGATCATCGCTCCGTATTTATACACATAGTACATGCCACATTTTGTTTCGGGATGTACACGCATACATGAGAAAGTGTGTGTCTTAACGCAAACGCGGATTCAGGATATCAGGATCCCTTTGGGGAGGAGACTTGACCGCCAGGAGGGATCGATCTCAATCTCCTTACTCGGTATCCATCCACCTGTTGCCGTGCTGGGCATCTTACAGGCAGGCACGTCACCTTCTCGTGCCACGAAATTGACCAAATCAATACTCAGCTACTCGACGCTGCTGGTATACAGGTAGGCACGGGGAGCGGATTTTCATATACTCACCCACAAATAGGGATGGCACCCGCAGGGTATGAACATGGATGGAGCTATCCCATAACTTTATCCATTCCATTTGAACTTACCCATCACAAGTATCCATACCCGTTAGTGGGTACGCTTTTTTTTCATACCTGTCACCCTACAGGGTAAACGGGTACCACGGATAAAAATACCCATGTCTGAATAACATTAATTTGAGCATCGCATTATTACGTACAACAACATACAATCATATTTTATAAAGGACAACACATAATGACATCAATACATACTTATAAACAACAACACATCCTAAACAACAATACATTCTATAAAATCAACACTTCCTTGTAAAGAACGACACATCAAAACATCAACACATAGTCATAAATAGTAGCGCATAGTCATAAATTTTAAGTTAACAAACTCATGACAAAATATAGAGGTAATTTGTCTATATTTGTTACATTTTATAAGGATACATGGGTATGCGAGTATGGGTTATGTGATCCCATGCCCGTACCCTTTCTACCCGATGGGTTTGAGATTCTCCTATTTATATACCCATGGGTAACATTTTGTCTCATACCTTTACCCTAATAGGGTTTTTACCGCAGGGTACATAGGTAATGGGTACTCATTGCCATCCCTACCCACAAACAAGAGTTTGCACGAAAAGAAGGCTACTATCTCCGTCTCAGAATATAAGATGTTTTATAGAAAAATGTCCCGACGGCGGTAGTATATCCCTGGCCTCTACCCAATGCCCACAACCATCTTTACTGAAATAATGTAGTACTTCTCACACCTCTTCCGCGTGTTGGGTGGCCGCCGCCTTTTCTCCTCCGGCAAATAATGACTGAGGTTGTCCTTTTCAGGGAGCGCCGCTTCCTAAGGTGGCCAGCGATCCACGGTTGTGGTCGTCTTTTCAGGGAGTGAAGCTTTCTACGGATTTAGCGGCTCTAGCCGACCACGGGGAGCGTGGTGATGATTTTCTAGGGCGACACACGGTTGTTCTTGGCGGCCATCTCCACCTTCTGGAGGTCTAGTGGCTTCAAGTTCAGATCTATTGCCGGCTATCTCCAGTGAGGACGGAGCGGGGTTGCCAGATGGCCCCTATTGGGCTTTGGCAGCACCGACGGTGTCACGTTTGTGTTCTTTTTCTTGCACAATAGCGACGTCCTCTTCATTGGTGGTGGCCCTTATCGCTTCTTGGTAGCTCGCTCATGTGATCATGGATATCACGCGGTAATGTTCACGTTAATGTTGTGTGAGTGATTGGATGTCTCCGGAGGCATACCTTCTCATCTCGGAGAAACTTGGCCACAACAGCTTTCTTGATGTTAGGAGCTATGAAAGTGCCGACTCGAAAAAAGGACGCACCAATAAATATTGATTTTAGTTTGGTGGTACACTTCGAGTACCGGGTCTCGAAAGTCTGAGCTGAAACCCTAGGTGTGACATTAATTGGTTGTATACCTGACAATGTTATTTTTCACATTCTCCTTGTTGAAGAATTTGGCTGGAGGCTGTTTGGATCTGCTCTTCAGGGTGAAAACCCTTCATCTTCCTTCAGTGGTTATATTAGGCAATGGGGGAGCCTGCGAGTCATACCTTTACTCGAAGTTTCGATATTGGAGAACCTTTTTATCGCGGTCTATGTGTTGTCAAGGGTGTTGCTAGGGGACGTTGCCCGTTGTTCTGTGCCGTTGATAACTCGAGCATGACTTTTTTGGGGTCATGCCCTTTTGGGGTTTTCTTTTTTTAGTCGTGTGCATCCTCGATATCTAGACTTATTTCTTATATTGTGTTGTCGTAGAAGATGGGAATAACCGACATCTTCTTAATATTAATATTTTTCCTTTATCAAAAAACAACCCGAAATGCATCACAACTGACTGGTGACAAGATTAGATGTGCTCGTCCCGTGTCGTATAACTTAGATCATCTAACTTCCCAGCCGGTCACCCATCCTCTCACTACTCCAGCCTGAGCACACTTAACTTCCGGGTTCTATTCCCCCTCGTTTTCAAGTCTGACTTGTTGTTTTCCTGACAATAGTAAGATGTCAATCCTATTAACCCTCAGGAGTTTAGCTTGAGCATTAAGTCACGCGTTTCACTGTTTGAGTTTGAAACTATTATTCTAAAAAACAATAATTATTTAGTAACACTAATATTTCTTGAATAAGTAGTTTGACCATAGTTTGACAAGATTTGACCAAAATTCAAAAAAGACTGAAATAATTATTTAGTAACACTAATATTCTTGAATAATTATTTAGTACCACTAATATTTCTTGAATAAGTAGTTTGACCATAGTATGACCATAGTTTGACCAGATTTGACCAAAATTCAAAAAATTGAAATAATTATTTAGTAACACTAATATTCTGGAATAATTATTTAGTACCACTAATACTTCTTGAATAAGTAGTTTGTGTTAGGGAACGCAGTAATTTCAAAAAAAATTCCTACGCACACGCAAGATCATGGTGATGCATAGCAACGAGAGGGGAGAGTGTCGTCTACGTACCCTCGTAGACCGTAAGCGGAAGCGTTATAACAACGTGGTTGATGTAGTCATACGTCTTCACGATCGACCGATCCTCAACACCGAACGTACGACACCTCCGCGTTCAGCACACGTTCAGCTCGGTGACGTCCCGCGAACTCACGATCCAGTAGAGCTTCCGGGAAGAGCTTCGTCAGCACGACGGCGTGGTGACGGTGATGATGATGCTACCGACGCAGGGCTTCGCCTAAGCACCGCTACGATATGACTGAGGTGGATTATGGTGGAGGGGGGCACCGCACACGGCTAAGAGATCAACAGATCAATTGTTGTGTCTTTGGGGTGCCCTCCTGCCCCCGTATATAAAGGAGGGGAAGGAGGAGAGGGCCGGCCAAGGGAGAGGCGCGCCCAAGGGGGCAATCCTACTCCAAGTACGTTTGGCCCCCCTTTCCTATTCCAAGAAGGAGAAGGAGGAAGGAGGAGGTGGAGAGAAGGAAGGAGAGGGGGCCCGCCGCCCCTTCCCCTTGTCCAATTCGAACTGGGGCAAGGGGGCCGTGCGCCACCTCCTGGCTGCCCTCTCTCTTCTCCACTAATGCCCATAAGGCCCAGTAGCTTCCTCGGGGGGTTCCGGTAATCCCCCGGTACTCCGGTATATGTCTGAAACCTCCCGAAACACTTCGGTGTCCGAACATGGTCGTCCAATATATCGATCTTTACGTCTCGACCATTTCAAGACTCCTCGTCATGTCCGTGATTATATCCGGGACTCCGAACTACCTTCAGTACATCAAAACACAAAAACTCATAATACCGATCGTCACAGAACTTTAAGCGTGTGGACCCTACGGGTTCGAGAACTATGTAGACATGACCGAGACACATTTCCGGTCAATAACCAATAGCGGAACTTGGATGCTCATATTGGTTCCTACATACTCTACGAAGATCTTTATTGATCAAACCGCATAACAACATACGTTGTTCCCTTTGTCATCGGTATGTTACTTGCCCGAGATTCGATCGTCGGTATCATCATACCTAGTTCAATCTCGTTACCGGCAAGTCTCTTTACTCGTTCTGCAATACATCATCCCGCAACTAACTCATTAGTCACATTGCTTGCAAGGCTTATAGTGATGTGCATTACCAAGAGGGCCCAGAGATACCTCTCCGACAATCGGAGTGACAAATCCTAATCTTGAAATACGCCAACTCAACAAGTACCTTTGGAGACACCTGTAGAGCACCTTTATAATCACCCAGTTATGTTGTGACGTTTGGTAGCACACAAAGTGTTCCTCCGGTAAACGGGAGTTGCATAATCTCATAGTCATAGGAACATGTATAAGTCATGAAGAAAGCAATAGCAACATACTAAACGATCAAGTGCTAAGCTTGCGGAATGGGTCAAGTCAATCACATCATTCTCCTAATGATGTGATCCCATTAATCAAATGACAACTTATGTCCATGGCTAGGAAACTCAACCATGTTCGATTAACGAGCTAGTCAAGTAGAGGCATACTAGTGACACTCTTTTTGTCTATGTATTCACACATGTATTATGTTTCCAGTTAATACAATTCTAGCGTGAATAATAAACATCTATCATGAAATAAGGAAATAAATAATAACTTTATTATTGCCTTTAGGGCATATTTCCTTCAGTCTCCCACTTACACTAGATTCAATAATCTAGATCACATCGCCATGTGATTTAACATCAATAGTTCACATCACCATGTGATTAACACCCATAGTTCACATCATCATGTGACCAACACCCAAAGTGTTTACCAGAGTCAATAATCTAGTTCACATCACTATGTGATTAACACCCAAAGAGTACTAAGGTGTGATCATGTTTTGCTTGTGAGAGAAATTTAGTCAACGGGTCTGCCACATCCAGATCCGTATGTACAATGCTCTGCACGGAGCTACTCTAGCTAACTGCTCCCACTTTCAATATGTATCCAGATTGAGACTTAGAGTCATGTGGATCAGTGTCAAAACTTGCATTGACGTAGCCCTTTATGACGAACCTTTTGTCACCTCCATAATCGAGAAACATATCCTTACTCCACTAAGGATAATTTTGACCGCTGTCCAGTGATCTACTCCTAGATCACTATTGTACTTACCTTGCCAAACTCAATGTAGGGTATACAATAGATCTGGTACATAGCATGGCATACTTTATAGAACCTATGGCTGAGGCATAGGGAATGACTTTCATTCTCTTTCTATCTTCTGCCGTGGTCGGGCTTTGAGTCTTACTCAATTTCACACCTTGTACAGGCAAGAACTCTTTCTTTGACTATTCCATTTTGAACTACTTCAAAATCTTTGTCAAGGTATGTACTCATTGAAAAGAAAAAAAACTTATCAAGCGTCTTGATCTATCTCTATAGATCTTGATGCTCAATATGTAAGCAGCTTCACCGAGGTCTTTCTTTGAAAAACTCCTTTCAAATACTCCTTTATGCTTTCCAGAAAATTCTACATTATTTCCGATCAACAATATGTCATTCACATATATTTATCAGAAATGTTGTAGTGCTCCCACTCACTTTCTTGTAAATACAGGCTTCACCGTAAGTCTGTATAAAACTATATGCTTTGATCAACTCATCAAAGCGTATATTCCAACTCCGAGATGTTTGCACCAGTCCATAGATGGATCGCTGGAGCTTGCACATTTTGTTAGCACCTTTAGGATCGACAAAACCTTCTGGTTGCATCATATACAACTCTTCTTTAAGAAATCCATTAAGGAATGTAGTTTTGACATCCATTTGCCAGATTTCATAAAATGTGGCAATTTGCTAACATGATTCGGACAGACTTAAGCATCGCTACGAGTGAGAAAATCTCATCGTAGTCAACACCTTGAACTTTGTCAAAACCTTTTTCGACAAGTCTAGCTTTGTTGATAGTAACACTACCATTAGCGTCTGTCTTCCTCTTGAAGATCCATTTATTCTTAATGGCTCACTGATCATCGGGCAAGTCAATCAAAGTCCACACTTTGTTCTCATACATGGATCCCATCTCAGATTTCATGGCCTCAAGCCATTTCGTGGAATCTGGGCTCATCATCGCACTTCCTCATAGTTCGTAGGTTCGTCATGGTCTAGTAACATGACCTCCAGAACAGGATTACCATATCACTCTGGTGTGGATCTCACTCTGGTTGACCTACGAGGTTCGGTAGTAACTTGATCTGAAGTTTCATGATCATCATCATTAGCTTCCTCACTAATTGGTGTAGGTGTCACAGGAACCGGTTTCTGTGATGAACTACTTTCCAATAAGGGAGCAGGTACAGTTACCTCATCAAGTTCTACTTTCCTCCCACTCACTTCTTTCAAGAGAAACTCCTTCTCTAGAAAGAATCCATTTTAGCAACAAATGTCTTGCCTTCGGACCTGTGATAGAAGGTGTACCCTACAGTTTCCTTTGGGTATCCTATGAATACACATTTCTCCGATTTGGGTTCGAGCTTATCAGGTTGAAGCTTTTTCACATAAGCATCGCAGCCCCAAACTTTAAGAAACGACAACTTTGGTTTCTTACCAAACCACAGTTCATAAGGCGTCGTCTCAACAGATTTCGATGGTGCCCTATTTTACGTGAATGCAGCTGTCTCTAATGCATAACCCCAAAACGATAGTGGTAAATCGGTAAGAGACATCATAGATTGCACCATATCTAATAAAGTACGGTTACGATGTTCGGACACACCATTACGCTGTGATGTTCCAGGTGGCGTGAGTTGCGAAACTATTCCGCATTGTTTCAAATGAAGACCAAACTCGTAACTCAAATATTCTCCTCCACGATCAGATCGTAGAAACTTTATTTTCTTGTTATGATGATTTTCCACTCCACTCTGAAATTCTTTGAACCTTTCACATATTTCAGACTTATGTTTCATCAAGTAGATATACCCATATCTGCTCAAATCATCTGTGAAGGTCAGAAAATAACGATACCCGCCTCGAGCCTCAACACTCATCGGACCGCATACATCAGTATGTATTATTTCCAACAAATATCTTGCTCGCTCCATTGTTCCGGAGAACGGCATTTTAGTCATCTTGCCCAAGAGGCATGGTTCGCAAGTATCAAGTGATTCATAATCAAGTGATTCCAAAAGCCCATCAGCATGGAGTTTCTTCATGCACTTTACACCAATATGACCTAAACGGCAATGCCACAAATAAGTTGCACTATCATTATTAACTTTGCATCTTTTGGCTTCAATATTATAAATATGTGTATCACTACGATCGAGATCCAACGAACCATTTTCATTGGGTGTATAACCATAGAAGGTTTTATTCATGTAAACAGAACAACAATTATTCTCTAACTTAAATGAATAACCGTATTGCAATAAACATGATCAAATCATATTCATGCTCAACGCAAACACCAAATAACACTTATTTAGGTTCAACACTAATCCCGAAAGTATAGGGAGTGTGCGATGATGATCATATCAATCTTGGAACCACTTCCAACTCACATCGTCACTTCACCCTTAACTAGTCTCTGTTCATTCTGCAATTCCCGTTTCGAGTTACTACTCTTAGTAACTGAACCAGTATCAAATACCGAGGGGTTGCTATAAACACTAGTAAAGTACACATCAATAACATGTATATCAAATATAGCTTTGTTCACTTTGCCATCCTTCTTATCCGCCAAATACTTGGGGCAGTACCGCTTCCAGTGACCAGTCCCTTTGCAGTAGAAGCACTTAGTCTCAGGCTTAGGTCTAGCTTTGGGCTTCTTCACGGGAGCAGCAACTTGCTTGCCGTTCTTTTGAAGTTCCCCTTCTTCCCTTTGCCCTTTTCTTGAAACTAGTGGTCTTGTCAACCATCAACACTTGATGCTTTTCTTGATTTCTACCTTCGCTGATTTCAGCATCGCGAAGAGCTTGGGAATCGTTTCCGTCATCCCTTGCATATTATAGTTCATCACGAAGTTCTAGTAACTTGGTGATAGTGACTAGAGAATTCTGTCAATCACTATCTTATCTGGAAGATTAACTCCCACTTGATTCAAGTGATTGTAGTACCCAGACAATCTGAGCACATGCTCACTGGTTGAGCTATTCTCCTCCATCTTGTAGGCAAAGTACTGTCAGAGGTCTCATACCTCTTGACACGGGCATGAGTATGAAATACCAATTTCAACTCTTGGAACATCTTATATGCTCCGTGGCGTTTCAAAACATTTTTGAAGTCCCGGTTCTAAGCCGTAAAGCATGGTGCACTAAAATATCGAGTAGACATCATACCGAGCTTGTCAAACGCTCATAACGTCTGCATCTGCTCCTGCAATAGTTTTGTCACCTAGCGGTGCATCAAGGACATAATACTTCTGTGCAGCAATGAGGATCATCCTCAGATCACGGATCCAATCTGCATCATTGCTACTAACATCTTTCAACTTAATTTTTCTCTAGGAACATATCAAAAATAAAACAGGGGTGCTAAACGCGAGCTATTGATCTACAACATAGATATGCTAATACTATCAGGACTAAGTTCATGATAAATTAAAGTTCAATTAATCATATTACTTAAGAACTCCCACTTAGATAGACATCCCTCTAATCATCTAAGTGATCACGTGATCCAAATCAACTAAACCATAACCGATCATCACGTGAGATGGAGTAGTTTTCAATGGTGAACATCACTATGTTGATCATATCTACTATATGATTCACGCTCGACCTTTCGGTCTCAGTGTTCCGAGACCATATCTGTATATGCTAGGCTCGTCAAGTTTAACCCGAGTATTCTGCGTGTGTAAAACTGTCTTACACCCGTTGTAGATGAACGTTGAGCTTATCACACCCGATCATCACGTGGTTTCTCGGCACGACGAACTTTGGCAACGGTGCATACTCAGGGAGAACACTTTTACCTTGAAATTTAGTGAGAGATCATCTTATAATGCTACCGTCAAACAAACCAGAATAAGATGCATAAAGGATAAACATCACATGCAATCAATATAAGTGATATGATATGGCCATCATCATCTTGTGCCTTTGATCTTCATCTTCAAAGCACCGTCATGATCACCATCGTCACCGGCGCGACACCTTAATCTCCATCGTAGCATCGTTGTCGTCTCGCCAACTATTGCTTCTACGACTATCGCTACCGCTTAGTGATAAAGTAAAGCAATTACAGGGCGATTGCATTTCATACAATAAAGCGACAACCATATGGCTCCTGCCAGTTGCCGATAACTCCGTTACAAAACATGATCATCTCATACAATAAATATAGCATCATGCCTTGACCATATCACATCACAACATGCCCTGCAAAAACAAGTTAGACGTCCTCTACTTTGTTGTTGCAAGTTTTACGTGGCTGCTACGGGCTGAGCAAGAACCGTTCTTACCTACGCATCAAAACCACAACGATATTTCATCAAGTTAGTGATGTTTTAACTTTTAGAAGGACCGGGCGTAGCCACACTCGATTCAACTAAAGTTGGAGAAACTGACACCCGCCAGCCACCTGTGTGCGAAGCACGTCGGTAGAACCAGTCTCGCGTAAGCGTACGCGTAATGTCGGTCCGGGCCGCTTCATCCAACAATACCGCCGAACCAAAGTATGACATGATGGTAAGCAGTATGACTTGTATCGCCCACAACTCACTTGTGTTCTACTCGTGCATATAACATCTACGCATAAACCTGGCTCGGATGCACTGTTAGGGAACGCAGTAATTTCAAAAAAAAATCCTACGCACACGCAAGATCATGGTGATGCATAGCAACGAGAGGGGAGAGTGTTGTCTACGTACCCTCGTAGACCGTAAGCGGAAGCGTTATAACAACGCGGTTGATGTAGTCGTACGTCTTCACGATCGACCGATCCTCAGCACCGAACGTACGGCACCTCCGCGTTCAGCACACGTTCAGCTGGTGACGTCCCGTGAACTCACGATCCAGTAGAGCTTCCGGGAAGAGCTTCGTCAGCTCGACGGCATGGTGACGGTGATGATGATGCTACCGACGCAGGGCTTCGCCTAAGCACCGCTACGATATGACCGAGGTGGATTATGGTGGAGGGGGGCACCGCACACGGCTAAGAGATCAACAGATCAATTGTTGTGTCTTTGGGGTGCCCCCTGCCCCCGTGTATAAAGGAGGGGAAGGAGGAGAGGGTCGGCCAAGGGAGAGGCGCGCCCAAGTAGGGCAATCCTACTCCAAGTACGTTTGCCCCCCCTTTCCTATTCCAAGAAGGAGAAGGAGGAAGGAGGAGGTGGAGAGAAGGAAGGAGAGGGGGGCCGCCGCCCCTTCCCCTTGTCCAATTCGGACTGGGGCAAGGGGGGCCGCGCGCCACCTCCTGGCTGCCCTCTCTCTTCTCCACTAAGGCCCATAAGGCCCAATAGCTTCCTCGGGGGGTTCCGGTAATCCCCCGGTACTCCGGTATATGTCCGAAACCTCCCGAAACACTTCCGGTGTCCGAACATAGTCGTCTAATATATCGATCTTTACGTCTCGACCATTTCAAGACTCCTCGTCATGTCCGTGATCATATCCGGGACTCCAAACTACCTTCGGTACATCAAAACACAAAAACTCATAATACCGATCGTCACAGAACTTTAAGCGTGCGGACCCTATGGGTTCGAGAACTATGTAGACATGACCGAGACACGTTTCCGGTTAATAACCAATAGTGGAACCTGGATGCTCATATTGGTTCCTACATATTCTACGAAGATCTTTATCGGTCAAACCGCATAACAACATACGTTGTTCCCTTTGTCATCGGTATGTTACTTGATCGAGATTCGATCGTCGGTATCATCATACCTAGTTCAATCTCGTTACCGGCAAGTCTCTTTACTCGTTCTGTAATACATCATCCCGCAACTTACTCATTAGTCACATTGCTTGCAAGGCTTATAGTGATGTGTGATGTCTACTACGCAACCTTCTTGTAGACGTTGTTGGGCCTCCAAGTGCAGAGGTTTGTAGGACAGTAGCAAATTTCCCTCAAGTGGATGACCTAAGGTTTATGAATCCGTGGGAGGCGCAGGTTGAAGATGGTCTCTCTCAAACAACCCTGCAACCAAATAACAAAGAGTCTCTTGTGTCCCCAACACACCCGATACAATGGTAAATTGTATAGGTGCACTAGTTCGGCGAAGAGATGGTGATACAAGTGCAATATGGATGGTAGATATAGGTTTTTGTAATCTAAAAATATAAAAACAGCAAGGTAACTACTGATAAAAGTGAGCACAAACGGTATTGCAATGCGGTGAAACAAGGCCTAGGGTTCATACTTTCACTAGTGAAAGTTCTCTCAACAATAATAACATAATTGGATCATATAACTATCCCTCAACATGCAACAAAGAGTCACTCCAAAGTCACTAATAGAGGAGAACAAACGAAGAGATTATGGTAGGGTACGAAACCACCTCAAAGTTATTCTTTCCGTTCGATCTATCATAGAGTTCATACTAGAATAACACCTTAAGACACAAATCAACCAAAACCCTAATGTCACCTAGATACTCCAATGTCACCTCAAGTATTAGTGGGTATGATTATACGATATGCATCACACAATCTCAGATTCATCTATTCAATCAACACAAAGAACTTCAAAGAGTGCCCCAAAGTTTCTACCGGAGAGTCAAGAAGAAAACGTGTGCCAACCTCTATGCATAAGTTCACAAACGGAACCCACAAGTTGATCACCAAAACATACATCAAGTAGATCACGTGATATCCCATTGTCACCACAGATATGCACATGCAAGACATACATAAAGTGTTCTCAAATCCTTAAAGACTCAATCCGATAAGATAACTTCAGAGGGAAAACTCAATCCATTACAAGAGAGTAGAGGGGGAGAAACATCATAAGATCCAACTATAATAGCAAAGCTCGCGGTACATCAAGATCTTGCCAAATCAAGAACACGAGAGAGAGAGATCAAACACATAGCTACTGGTACATACCCTCAGCCCCGAGGGTGAACTACTCCCTCCTCGTCATGGAGAGCGCCGGGATGATGAAGATGGCCACCGGTGAGGGATCCCCCCTCCGGCAGGGTGCCGGAACAGGGTCCCGATTGGTTTTTGGTGGCTACAGAGGCTTGCGGCGGCGGAACTCCCGATCTATTCTGTTCCCCGATGTTTTAGGGTATATGGACATATATAGGCGGAAGAAATACGTCAGGGGAGCCATGAGGGGCCCACGAGGGTGGAGGGCGCGCCCGGGGGGGTGGGCGCACCCCCCTGCCTCGTGCCTTCCTCGTTGCTTCCCTTACGTACACCCCAAGTCTTCTGGATTGCTTCCGTTCCAAAAATAACTCTCCCGAAGGTTTCATTCCGTTTGGACTCCGTTTGATATTCCTTTTCTGCGAAACACTGAAACAAGGGAAAAACAAAAACTGGCACTGGGCTCTGGGTTAATAGGTTAGTCCCAAAAATAATATAAAAGTGTACAATAAAGCCCATAAACATCCAAAACAGAATATATAATAGCATGGAACAATAAAAAATTATAGATACATTGGAGACGTATCAATGTGCATTACCGAGAGGGCCCAGAGATACCTCTCCGACAATCGGAGTGACAAATCCTAATCTCGATCTATGCCAACTCAACAAGTACCATCGGAGACACCTGTAGAGCACCTTTATAATCACCCAGTTATGTTGTGACGTTTGGTAGCACACAAAGTTTTCCTCCGGTATTCGGGAGTTGCATAATCTCATAGTCATAGGAACATGTATAAGTTATGAAGAAAGCAATAGCAACATACTAAAACGATCAAGTGCTAAGCTAACGGAATGGGTCAAGTCAATCACATTATTCTCCTAATGATGTGATCCCGTTTATCAAATGACAACTCATGTCTATGGCTAGGAAACTTAACCATCTTTGATCAACGAGCTAGTCAAGTAGAGGCATACTAGTGACACTCTTTCACACATGTATTATGTTTCCATTTAATACAATTCTAGCATGAATAATAAACATCTATCATGAAATAAGGAAATAAATAATAACTTTATTATTGCCGCTAGGGCATATTTCCTTCTGTTTGACCATAGTTTGACCAGATTTAACCAAAATTCAAAAAAACTGAAATTTGAGCATAACTTTTTTTCCTTTTAGAATTTGAGGATTCTAAAAAATTGCAAGCAGGCCTACGGCGGTCAAAATCGGATGCGGATTTTGGTGCTAAACATTTTGATATATTATACGTTTTTTTCCGACATCGTATGCAAAAGTTATAGCCGTTTTACTTTTTCATAACACTTTTTTGCAAAACATGTCCAAATTTAAGTTTTTAAATTTTCCTAACTAGTAGATGTAGTAATATAACTACATCTTGAAGGATTTTATTTTTTGAAGTTTTTATCATTTTCTTTTGTTCTTTTTAAATTGAAATGGCGATACACAGGGGGGGTAGAGTTTGAGACACGAACCCCTTTAGTCCCTGTTTGAGACACGAACCGGGACTAAAGGGCTTTAGTCCCGGTTCGTGTCTCAAATCGGGACCAAAGGCCTCACTTGAACCGGGACTAATGCCTTTAGCCGCTCGGGATTAATGTGTATATTGAGCTGTGACCAAAGCCCTGTTTTCTACTAGTGTTGGTTGGGGAGATGTCTTTCTTATAGATGCAAGCTTATTTTGCTTACTAGTTGCATTGCCAGCATCCCTGCCTATCTTATGTCCATTATGAAACTCCCTAAATGGGCTATTGAGGCTATTACCTCTCAAATGTCACACTTCTTCTGGGTAATGTAGGTGATGAGCATAAATATCATCTGGCCAACTGAGGGCTTATTTCTAGGAAGAAAGAGTTGGGGGCATGGGGGTCCCTAACCTTAGGGATTTCAATGTAGCTCTGCTTGCTTCACAGAGTAAAAGATTGTATGATGATAGGAATAGTGATTGGAAAAAATTGCTTTGTTTTAAATATGTTGTTGATAAACCTAACATTCTTTGGGCTAAACCTGGGATGGGCTCACCTTTTTGGAAGAGTATTTCTTGGGCTTTTTGCGGCTGCTAAGAATTTCTATAAGTGGATACCTGGTAATGGACAAAATGTGGCTTTCTAGCATGATGTTTGGATTGGGGATCGATCGCTTACGACCTTGTTTTGGGACCTGTTTGAAATTTGCCAACAACAAGATCGTACAGTTGCACATGTTTGGGAGGTGTGTCAATGAATCAACTATGAATAGGTGGCTCCACCTGATTGATTTTGTTAAAAAGTTTGTTCCATCTGCTGGTAGTGATCACCATGTCTGGATGTTGGAGCCTTCTGGCAAGTTCACTGTTAAGTCCTTTTTATAAAATGATTAACTTTGGAGGTGTGCCTTCTGATATTAGCGATTCCATTTGGAAAATTAAAGTTCCCCCGAATATACATGTATTCCTTTGGCTCATTTTTAATAACAAAAGTTTGACTAGAGATAATTTGGCCAAAAGAAGGCATGTAGATGATGCTTCTTGTGTGTTCTGCACTGAGCTTGAAACTACTCAACATTTATTCTTTGATTGCACTGTGGCAAGAGAGATCTGGTCTATTGTTGCTGACTGCTTTTGCATTCCAGTTCCTTGGTGGGCTTGGAACTACAAAACCTTTGTGGAATCATAAAAAAGAAAATGAAGCTGTTAACTTGGTTATTTTAGCCACCTTGTGGGGCTTATGGTTGATGCGAAACGACTTTGTTTTCCAGGGGCGAAAACGGCGAAGTATGTGTTGTATCCTGGACTTGGTGGGCTCGCTAATAAGGCAATGGAAAATTCTCTGTTCGGGCGTGCAGGGTGCTCTGCTTCTTCGGTGCTTAAGGCCACTCGATCATCGGCGAGGGAAGTTGCTTAGAATCATTTAGGTCTAGATGGTCCAAAGTACACGGGGCCTTGGTCTGCTTATTTTGTGTTCTATCTGTGATCATCTTATCAAGTGTATCCCTATGTGCATGTATCCTCTAGATGAAACTTGTAAGCCTGTTAGAGCATCTCCAATAGATGGTCCAAAATTTGGCGGTCCAAAACTGGAGATGTAAAATTTGGACCGTCAAAAAGTGCGTTTTGGAGCTCCGAAAAAAGCTCAACTCCAACAGATGGTCCAAATTGATGGTCCAAAAGAGCAACTCCAATAGATGGTCCAAAATGAAGATGTAAATTTCTTAAAACGACAAACTACTAGTCCATTCAACATAGTTCAAACATCAAATTCAACATAGTTTCATACATGAACTTCAACTACTACTTATTCAAACTACTAGATAAACTACTTCTCATCGTCGGAGCTGCGGAACTGCGCCCAGAACTCCTCCTTCTCCGGTTCGTCGCACCCCTCCTCCTCCGAGAAGTCTGCCCAGTCCTCCTCGGAAGAGGACTCGATGGGGATCACCGTCGAGGGACCGGCCTCGTCCTCCTTCTTCGCCCCTTCTTATTCTGCTCCACCTCACGCTTCCAGTAGTACTCCAGCTCGGCCTGGACGTACTCCGGATGCTCCCGAGCAAACCTCGCCATCGCCTCCTCGTCGGTCTTGCCGGCAGTGACGACAACCGACGGCTTCTTCGTTGTCTTCTTCTTCGTCGGGATCTCCTTCATCTTGATGCCCTGCGGCACAAGCATCTCCGCTTTCGCCCGACTCTCGATCTCTGGGAAGTCGAGGTGCTCCCGAGGCCTCTCGGCACGCCACACCGCCATGTCATAGGCACACGCGGCCTCGTGGGCGGAGGGGTACGTGCCGATCCACCAACGCCTCCCGGCGTCGGGGAACTCCACTCCGAAGTTACCGAAGGGCTTCTGCCTCACGCCGAAGAAGCCTGACTTACCCTTCGGCGTCTTCTTCGGCGCCATCGGAGAGCGGTGAGAGCTATTGAGTGGCGGCGGCGTGCGGCCGGGGCGGTGGCGGACGGAGCCGGGCGGGGGCGGAGCTGAGGGGCGGTGGCGGACGGAGCCGGGCGGGGCGGAGCTGCGGGGTGGCGGCGGCGTGCGGGGCGGCGGCGGACGGAGCCGGTGCTGGTCGGAGCCGGGGCCGGGCGGAGCTGCGGCGGACGGGGCGGGGCGGACGGGGCGGCGGCACACGGGTCGGCGGCGTGCGCTGAGCCGCGGCCGGATCCGCGGCGGGCGGGCGGCGGGGCGGCGTGGAAACAGCGGCGGGGGCGGGGCGGGGCCGGATCTGATGCCGGCGGCGTGCGGCGGCAGACGGGTGGGAGGTCGCGGGCGGGAAAGGAAAGGAACTGGCGGTTGGGCGTTTGCAAGCGGCGGCTGGTTTTGGACCAGATGCACCTCGTGATGTAAATTTGCACCGCGAGGTGTTGTATTTTACATCACGAGAAGGCCACGGTCCAAACTTTTTTTTACATATGGACCGTCTGTTCAAGCTGCGTTTTTGGCCTCAAACGGTCCAAAAGTTAGTTATTTTTACATTTGGATCATCTATTGGAGATGCTCTTGTTCAGCTGCTTTTGGCTTGCACCGAGAACTTTTAAATTTTATGGATGCGTCGCCTTGGTTTTAATAAAAGTTGGGGTAGAGGAAAACCCCTTCCATTTAAAAAAAGAAAGAAAGGAAGAAAAAACACTACACTTTCAACCTATTTTTTTAAAAATAAAGATAAAAATGCCTTGAGCCTGTGATCCCGATTCTCGAGGGCACCGTATGTTTTTAAATTTCAAATTTCAAATGTCGTTCGTCAGTGCCAAGTGGGGCACTCCACAAGTGCAAAGGCAAGCAATTTTAGCGGTGGAGTCGAACTACCCCCATTCCTCCTCCCCCTACCCCAAAACCCAATCACCGCTCCCCGAAGCCTCTCCCTCCGGTCCGACCAACCCCCTCGCCGCCATGCGCCTCTTCGCCGGCGTCCGCTTCGCCCTCCTCGGGTTCGATCCCGTCTCCGACGCGCAGGTTCCGCCACCTCCCTCCCCGATTCGTTTCGATTCCGTCTCGGTTCGATCGATTTGGCTTGGCCCCGTCTCCTTCTCGTCACGCGCGCTTGGATGCTGGCTCGGCAGTACCGGTCGGAGATGGTACGGCACGGCGGCGCCGACGCGGGGGCCGCGCAGGAGGGATGCACCCACCTGGTCGTCAGCGGACTCGTCTACGTGAGTTGTGCTGGACTTGGAATTCGAATCCCTTCCTCCGTGCTTCACTGTTTCGTGTTTAAACCAAGCCCGATCCTAAATGCAGGATGACCCGGTGTGCGTGGCGGCGCGGGAGCACGGGACGAAGGTCGTGACTGGGCTGTGGGTGGACGACTGCTTGGATCTCGGAGCCATGGCTGATGCCGAACATGTCGGTTCTCGTTTACCAGTTTCTGTCCTATTTTCAGCAAGCTTAGCGAGTCATGCTTTTCCCACTCTGTACAAGGACTCCTGTACTGATTAGCTTGGCGAGTTTTTCGATCTACAGGTACTGTACAGGCCAGTGAGAGATCTGGAAGGCATACCGGGTGCTGAATCGCTCTGCATTTGCTTGACGGGCTACCAAAGACAGAACGGGCGTGAAGCCATAGTGGTAATACTCACTATCAGTTCAGTTATCAGGCTTCCTAGTGTAGAGGTCCAAGACTGACTGTTGCTAGATGCTGCCATATGATGCACTAAACAGTGAATATGAACAAGGCTTGCTATGATTGGGTCATTTGCTGTGACTGTTTTTGGTTGACAGTGGAACGGTATTACTTTTTAGGTGTGATGAAGTTCTTTCCCCTTGTTTGGAGAGCTTGTAGCTATGATTTCATCACTTGTCCACTTCTTTCGCTGTGTGATTAGTTGTACTGCTAAATCATATTAACACAAAGCATTTCCAAGTTAATGTTTCTGCTGGTGGCATAGACTCAGTCAGTAAGATATGCAAGTTGATCCACATGCAGCAGTTGTTTAATACATTTTGAATCCTTTGCTGTACAAAGATAGTTCATCTTCATCTCATAATCAATCTGAAGACTTCATTTTATTTTGTCCTCAACTTCTCATCACAAATCTCTTCACTGCTCATTTCACTGTCAAATGTAGAAAATGGTTAATATGATGGGAGCGCGGTTCTCAAGCCTTTGACAGCAAAAAGGGTCACCCATCTCATCTGCTACCAATTCGAAGGCATGTTCTTTCCTTAACAGTGTTGCATACAAGTACTTAATAGTTTACATTGCACTGACTGAACTTGTGGTATTGTTAGTGTTCATCTTTTTGTTAACGTTGCATTAGCATGCATTCCATTTTGATAACTTTTTTACTTGATCTTTTTGTTTCTGTTACAGAAATTTGAATTGCTGTATAAGTTGGAATATTAGCAGCTATCTCCATTTCTGTATAGAGGGGTCAACATAGTGATTTTTCTGAGATATTGATAGTTAAATGCACACAGTTCAGGATTTTGATTTCCCTTTGTCTTTAGTTTGGGTTAGTCTTGTGCCTGTCTCAGATATGAGTTCAATAATGCATATCATATCATATCATGCCTCTGACCAGTCTCTTGAAAATTAGGATCCTGTTTTTTTTTTCTGCTCGTGCATTCAGTTTGTTCCACTACTCTTTCATACCTTCAATGTCATTCGCTACTTTTTCCAAACTGTGCCAGGTGAGAAGTACGAGCTTGCTAAAATGGTGAAGATTAATATTATTAATCACCAGTGGTTGGAAGATTGGTATGTATTTAATCATTGTACATTTGTACCTAAAAGGCTATTGCATCTTCTCATTATTGTATTTGCCGAAATGTTGCATATGTTTTTGCTACAGCTTAAAGGCATGGGACATTCTTCCTGTTGATAATTATACTGCAGAAGGTACAATTATCTACCACTTGCATTTGATATTACCTTTTAGCTTTTGGATGTATAGTTCTAATCGCTCAACCTCACTACCCTTTTCTCGAGTGAGTCAACCCCAGTATCATGTTCACGATGCCTGGTTGATTGTTCATTACAGTTTATGTAAATACATAATAATCTGGTTGGTTGATTGCTCATTACAGTTTATGTAAATATGTGATATGTAATGCATCAAATCTGATTTTGTGTATTCATACATTCAGTGGTTGGGAATTGGAGATAATGGAGGCAGAAGCTAAAGATTCCGAAGACGAATCACAAAGTGCTGATAGAGGCTCGTCCGATAGCAGAGGCATTGCCAGAAGCATCCTTGCTACGGAGATTGCAACGCCCATTCATGGTCCTTCTGTCTTCTCTGGCAATGCAGAGGTTCCTGCAGGAACACACGTGGGTGCTTCGCAACAGATTAGGGAAGTGAAAGATGCAAGTGAATGGTCAGTTGATGTGATGGCTGACACACTGAGCACTCCAAACACAAATGCTGTGACAATTTCTGCTGATTCTGATGCCCATGCCCATGCACCACAAGTTGATAAAGTTAAAGTTGTAGCTGCAGAATCAGAACATGACAAGTTGGTTTCTCATAAAACCTTTGAAGCAGGCCCTAAGGAGATCCCAAGTACTGCAGTCCCTGGTGAATTTGGAGTATTTCCCCAGGACGTATCAACTTCGCAACAGATTAAGGAAGTGGAAGATGCAAGTGAAAGGTCACTTGACGTCATGGCTGACATACTGAGCACTCCTAACACAAATTCTGTGACAATTTCTGCTGATCCTGATGCCCATGCACCCATCCACAGTCCTACTGTCTTCACTGGCAATGCAGATGCAGTGGTTCCTACAGGACGACGCTTGGAGACTTCACAGCAGATTAGGGAAGTCGAAGATGTAAGTAAAAGGCCACTTGATGCCAGAGCTGACAGACTAAGCACTCCAAACACAAATGTTGTGACAATTTCTGCTGATCCTGATGCCCATGCACATGCATCACAAGCTGATAGAGTCGAAGTTGTAGCTGCAGACTCAGAACATCACAAATTGGTTTCTCGTGCAACCTTCCAAGCAGGCCCTAAGGAGATCCCAATTACTGCAGTCCCTGGTGAATATGGAGTATTTCCCCAGAAAGTATCAACTTCTAGTGTGAGAAATCCTGCTGCCAAGAGGTCACGGAGTCCTGAGGATGAAACGGCTGCTGTATCTGTACATAGTAGCTGTGACTTTGCTGCTTCCAAGTCCAAGCATGGTAAAGTTCTTTCCAATGGCAGTGTCGAAGCAGATCTTGAAAAGACCTGTAGCCTGAGTGCTGCTGAAAGCACAACATTCGTGCCTGAAGAAATCTTGAGCAGAGCAAGGAACGCAGTTGCTAAGAGCCCACTCAGTTCCAACAGTGAGATGAATGATGCGATAGTAGTTTGCAAGACGAAGCCTGCTAATATGAATATGGAGGAAAACCCTACAACCGGCGCATGCCCAACTGCTGGTAAAACCAAAAGAGTATCTTTCGACTTGAGTTTTCGTGAGGCGGTGAACACAGAAAGTTCCACTTCAAAGGTTTCAAGCAGTGCAAGTGCAGGCAACCCTGAAACATGTAGCCCCATTCCTCTTAGTGTCCTGAAGCCCCGGCGCAAGGTAGTTGCCAAGAGGAGGGGAGCATCTTCTTTCCAGAAAGGGAGATCTGGCAGTGAGGCTTGCAGAACAGTTAGTGTCTTATCTAAAGCATCAAAGTTGCCTGCAGAGAGTTCCACAAATGCTGGCATGGTGACAGTGTACAAGGGTCTCCATAATGCTGATGAAGCCTGGGAAGATAGACCAGAAGATTTGCAAAGCTCTAAACCTAGGAGCAGAAAGAGACAGAAAACTGACCATAACAAGGAAAACATACCAGCCAATACTCGTCTTGCTCCTAAATCAAAACGTGGAAAAAAGCGTGTGAGTTCTGAATGTGTCAAAATAGCAGTAGAGAACAACGAATATGTGATCGATGATCGCAGTATGACAGGGGGAAATCATGATGGATTCTCGGCCGTGTGGGAACCTGAACCTACATGGTTCATTTTAAGTGGGCATCGCCTATTGAGGAAGCAGTGCAGGTCGATACTTCTGCGCCTGAAGGGAAGAGTTTGCAGTCATTCACACCATTGGTTTTTCCAAGCGACACATTTTATCACCCCTGAGCTCCGCAGAACTGAAAAATTCTTTGCAGCTGCTGCAGCGGGGAGGTAAATCTTTCATGCACTCCAGTAGTAGACTAGTAGTAATATTTACCATCCAGAATTAGTTAGCATTGTTGTTTCTACACATGGAACGAACCTGAATGAATGTTTGTTGGTTTTCGGAAAATGAAAAACAGGTGGATACTGAAGCCTGAGTACTTGTTTGCTTGCGATGAGGCTGACAAGCTAGTGGACGCAGAATCATTTGAGTGGCACGGTGATGGCCTTAACGACAACCAGACAATAAGCCTGGACGCTCCGAGGAAATGGCGGCACCTGAAACAGCGCACCGGCCATGGCGCCTTCCACGGGATGCGGATCATCATATATGGAGACTGCATTTCTCCATCACGGGTAAACAACAAGACCATATGATAATATTTTCTCCACGTATTTGTGCAACACTGTCTGTAACTGTAAGCCGTGCGCTCCCCTTGTCTTAACCAACATACAGGACACCCTGAGGCGCGCGGTGCGAGCGGGCGACGGCACGGTCCTGGCCACCGCCCCGCCCTACACACGGTTCCTGAAGCTGGGCGCGATCAGCTTCGCGGTCGTGGCCGCGGGCACGCCGAGCAACAACGCGTGGGTGCAGGAGTTCAAGAGCCACGGCATCCCGTGCGTGAGCCCGAGCTATCTGGTGGACTACGTGTGCAAGCCGGGCCACCTGGAGCAGCACAAGCACGTCCTCTTCGGCATGGAGGACCTGGCCGACGAGTCCCTGCGGAAGCTGCTGTCGTCGGCCCAGGAGCAGGAGGGAGGCGACACCGAGCTGAGCTGCGGTTCCGGCGCGATGGTGGTGGTGCACGAGTCAGAAGGCCCGATTTCGTACGTGGTCGGAGATGCAGCGGAGATCGCCTCGACCTCCTGACTGCTCACGGTACTTGGGGGTGCATAATTATGCGACTGATGATTTTTATTTTGACGGGATAATTATGCGACTGATGTAGCGTCAAATGGTAGACACCTCGGGTGCTGTCAGAGTGAAGCCGAATGGGGAGGAGGTTTTGTGAGAGTCATTGACCGTTTCGTGTTAGGAATGTTTTGGAATTTATATTTAATGTCACGCAGCATTGCTACTCAGTGGTCTCACTGTCACACAGGCCGCCTAAGCCTAAGGAAGCAGTTTTCTGTACGCGGAGCAGATACGTAGTACACTAGTTAGAGAATGGCATTATCAGTTTTTCTTCTTCAGAAACTAAAAGTTGTCAGAATGTCAGTGGTGCCAACTGTTACCTAGCGCTACTAGTACAGCACGACGACCGGGTCTCGGCCTCTAGGGACAGGACCTCATCGGAAAAGGGATTTGGCCAGCGGTGAGTGCAACTTTATACGGCGCAGTGACTGACACGCCAGAAGGTGGACGCAACCACTCAACGTATCACTCATTTTGCTACCCCAAGGAAACAGACACACGGAAATATCCTCTGAAACAACCAGGGGCAAAATGATTCACAGCAGTGGATTTGATACCGTGGTTCACCGGAGCTGCATTACTGTGAGTGCAAAAGGCTAGGCCGGCAAGACAAGAGGTCATCTGAATGAGTGAAGCAGACACAAGTGATTGCATTGCATGGCTAAACAAGTGACACTCACTCACTCCCCTATCGACCGATCGATCGAGTAGAAGTTAAGTAAGCTTTGGGAAAAGCCCCGACAATCAATAGGATCGACGTCTGCTTGCTTTGGCACCAAGGCATTGTAGTAGCTCCCTGCCCCGTCGCATCAAGATGAATCTTCACCCTTTTCTCCAGAGTCTAGTAACAGTCGTGCATCCTATGCCATTATTATAAAAAAGGTTATTAAGTTACCTAATCTAATCCGGTAGCAGTGCTTTTCAAGGCTGTAAGGCTGCGCAAAGAGCCAAAGAGGAGGAGGGCCTTCGCGCAAAAATGGAGGCACAGAGAAAGTAAAAAAGTAAAGTAAAATTAAATAAAAAGAAAAAGGCAGCCAAAAGGGGGTGGGGACAAAGGAAGGAATCGGCGGCCTCCCCCTGGCGGGTCGAGTCGATTCCCGTGTGTAAAAAAAAGAATAAAAAAAAGGGAGGCAAAAAGGAAAGCAACCGTCGTCTACGATAACCCCCCAAAACGGCCAGCCAGTCCAGATCGTGGTGAAGGTGGAGTGGAGGTGGTGCCGTGCTGCCGTTCCGTTCCGCTCCGCGGTGGCCGCCAGTCCAGTTCGCTGCCGCTGCTCTCGCGAGTCGCGAAACCACCTCGCTCCTCTCGTGGCCTCCGATTCTGCCTCGCAACACAGGCGAACTCCCCAGCGCAGCCACTGCCACCACGCCAGCCCATGGGGGCCGCCGAGGCGGAGGCCGGACCCTGCTCCGTGCCGGCGGACGCCGCAGGCCCTTCGGCGGCGAGCGCCTGCCTGTAGTCCTGGTAAATCCCCCGCCATTATTTACTTCCTTCCCTGTCCCTGTCCCTGTCGCCTGAGCATTACATATTCACGTACAGACGCGTATAGGCCGGCAGGTCGCCGCTAGTTATTTCCTTCCGTCAGCGGCGCGATCTCGCATTCTCGCTTAACTAGGCCCCGGGTAGTTGAGCCAAATCGCCATGTGATCCCGGCGCGGCGTGGGTATCTCCGTCGGTGGGGCGATAGAATATGTCTGCAGGAGCGTCCTAGGGAAGCAGCTAGCAGGGCGGTCAACATCGGCGCGAGTAGCTGCGCTGCCAGTCGGTGCTAGATTTGGCCTGACTATTAGTGCGGTTTCACTGTGCTAGGCGACGCCCTAACCACCATCCACCCGTCCGAATCACCCGCGACGACGCCCGCCGGGGACCCGCGGCCGGGGAGGAATGCTTGCATTCTCCTCCACCTACTGGGCCAACCACTCAATGCTCCTGCCCGGCTGCTCCCCGCCACAATTCGCAGGAGCAGGACAGGTTCCTTGATGGGTTCCCCCTCTGCTGCTTCCAATTATTCCGCATTCATGTGCTCCGGCTCATTTGTTTTCTCTTGGCCAGCGTGATAATTAATGGTGTTATGGACTTATGGTTGCAGATGGTGTAGGGCAGGGGAGAGGGGGAGCAGGGACAGAGAGTGAGTGGTGAGATGGGGGCGATTGGGGGCGACGAGATGGCGCAGTGGGATAATGTGGACGGAGGCGAGGTGGTCAATGGCACCGCCGGGAAGCTGGAGAAGATACTGGTTTCGGTGAGGCTCAGGCCGCTGAGCGACAAGGAGGTTGCGCGCGGGGATCCGTCCGAGTGGGAGTGCATCAGCGACACCACCGTCATCGCCCGGAGCGCCTTCCCGGACCGGCCAACGGCTCCGACTGCCTACTCCTTTGGTTGGTGCATCGTGCCCCTCATCTTTTTTGCTGACATCAAAGCTGTGCTGTGCATGTTTTTCTTTGTCTTTAGTTCATTACTTCTGCTGTTTCTGTTATCATAGGCCCCATAATTATTACTATACTGTATCTCACTAGCGTTTTAGAGACTGTGTATTTGTGTATTGGTTTAAACTGATTAGGATGTCAAATACTACATGTCTGGAGTACCAATTACAGATCATGGGTAAATTTTCACTGTAGATGGGATATATTTTTGTTACTGGCAACCAAAACACCTCGATCAAGCTGATTACTGCTCATGTTCTGACAGGAACATCTTGGAGAATGATTCTTTAGGTTAAAGAGAGCTACTTATCATTTATGAAAACTCACATGGAACTGAAATGTTCAGATTTTGTACAAATCAAACCTATTAATTTTAGTTTGTGATGAGTTTCATCATATAATCACTGGGACTTTAGCTCGTTTCTTCCACAATAAGGCTCTGCACAAAGTTGACTCACTTTCAGTTGTGATATTATGTGTATCTGCTTTGAGACTTTGACAAAACTCTATCCAATTACAGACAGGGTATTCCGTTCTGACTGCGATACCAAAGAAGTGTACGAGCAAGGGGCCAAGGAGGTTGCCCTCTCTGTAGTTAGTGGCATCAACTGTTAAGTGCAGACATTCTGCCTATTTTTCTCCTATCTGCTTAAATCAAAGCGGCCGGCTCACTGAATAATTTTCTTTTGTCTGCAACAGCCAGTATCTTTGCATATGGTCAAACAAGTAGTGGGAAGACATACACCATGACTGGAATAACGGAATGTACAGTATCAGATATTTATGCTTACATTGGCCGGGTAATTAAACACCTTCTTTCATCTGGTCACAGCTTTGGTCCGAATCTGTAACCACTGGTCTGAAATATGCTGACATCTTTTGCAGCACGAGGAGAGAGCATTTGTGTTGAAATTCTCTGCAATAGAAATATATAACGAAGTTGTAAGGGATCTTCTTAGTTCAGAAAGCACTTCTCTTAGACTTTGGGATGACGCAGAGGTCAGAACACTCCTACTTGTTTTTTTCTCTAAATCCTCTTGTTCCCCTGAATTACTAATGGCCTGGTACTGTATATTCTACAGAAGGGGACTTATGTAGAGAACCTTAAAGAGGTGATACTGAGGGACTGGAACCACCTCAAGGAACTTATTTCTGTGTGTGAAGGTGGGATGTTGTTTGTATTAGTTTACCAATATATATGTGGTGATTATCCTCATCTTATTTGTTTGATGTGTTCTTGTACCAGCTCAAAGGAGAACTGGAGAGACATACTTAAACGAAAACAGCTCCAGATCGCATCAAATCCTTAAATTGGTTTGTCCACTACTTTGTTGCATGTAAAAAGGAAGGCTTCAGTATATTTTGTGTTACATAAGATCACTATTCCTGATTTGTTTATCGATTGTTTCAGACTATCGAAAGTTCTGCTCGTGAATTCTTGGGTAAGGACAAGTCAACGACACTTGCGGCTAGTGTGGTAAGAACTAAGAACAAAGATTTACTTTTTGGTAATATTTATTTTTTACATACGAAGAAGTGACAGCATCTTCTGTTGTCATGTGCAGAACTTTGTTGATTTGGCAGGAAGTGAACGTGCATCTCAGGCACTGTCAGCTGGTGCTAGGCTGAAGGAAGGTTGTCATATTAATAGAAGTTTACTTACCCTAGGAACTGTCATTCGTAAGCTAAGGTTACATCCCTAATTCAATATTTTCTGCAGTGTTGAATTTCAATGGAAAATTTCTCTTGGTTAAAAAGTCTTGTTCTAGCTTCCATTTATATTATTTACTTGGTTTCACCTATGCAGCAAGGTAAGAAATGGACACATACCATATCGGGATTCAAAGCTCACACGCATATTACAACCTTCTCTGGGAGGTAATGCAAGGACTGCAATTATTTGCACAATGAGCCCAGCCCGAAGCTACATGGAGCAATCAAGAAATACCCTGCTATTTGCAAGCTGTGCAAAGGAAGTAGTTACAAATGCGCAGGTTAATGTAGTCATGTCTGATAAAGCCCTAGTTAAGCATTTACAAAGAGAACTTGCCAGGTTAGAGAGTGAACTGCGATGTCCAGCTACCTATTCAAGTCTTGAAGCATTGGTTAAGGAAAAAGATAATCACATCCGAAAGGTAAATGCTACTTCTGACATTTATGCGGGTGTCTTCTTTTTGTACATTATAGGAAACAGATCCATAGTTTTAAACACAAGTCACAGAGCTTACTGTTTTTCCATGAAAATTATAACACATATAGAAAAGATGAACATGGACATTTGAAGTTTTTCAAAATATTTTGACATTTTAGTTTTTTTTCTTCACTTAACATGTGCTCCTGGGTACAAAACCTTGAATTAGATATCCTAGTAAACCACTGTTTCTATGTATGTTCCATGCATCTTTTACCATGCCAGTTACCTTAAAGTGTCCAAATACACCTTCTCTTCTTGTGATGGTGTAGAAGTTCAATAGACCCTTCCTTGCAGATGGAGAAAGAAATTAAGGAATTGAAGGTACAGCGTGATCTGGCTCAATCTAGGCTACAGGATTTGCTCCAGGTTGTTGGAGATAACCATGTTTCAAAGCGTCCCCTGGTATACACACTTTCTTAGTTCCTAGTTAACTAGTCTTTCTGGTTGTGTCATAACCATTTAAGTTTTTGCTTTCTCTCTTATGTACATGTAGGCTTCTGGGAGGAACTTCACCTTTGATGTGCCCCAGCCATGTGAAGATCAGATATCAACAACCGAATCATCAGAAGTAGTTGACAATGTACAAAACTTCAGGTTCCAAGGACGCCGCGCAGCACAAAGGGAAGTTGGGTCTCAACAGTCTGAAAATAATGTGCAGTTTGCTACCCCATTGAGTTATTCAGTCAGCAGTCCTCCATTCAGTGGGATGCCCCCAACCACCAGCAGAGATGACGTTTCTCAGATATCAAATGAGGATTCAGACGATGTTTGCAAAGAAGTACGGTGCATAGAGACCAATGAAACAGAAGGAAAAAATGGTCTGGACTCGTCAGCTATTGGGAGCAATATCTTGCAAGATTCTAATGTGGGTGCTAGCACACATGGAAATGATGACTCTAGACACGGCGATGTATCTACTGTTACCCTGGAGCAACATCTAGAGACTGTCAGAAAACCTTTTGCCAATCTTGTCGAAGATCTAGGGTCTTCAACACGAAACCCATCTAGATCTAGAGGAATTGTGAGAAGTAGGAGCTGTAGGTCTCTGATGGGCTCTACTCTGTTTGAAAACCTGGAGAAGGATGATTGCACACCACCGAGCCGAAGATTCATGGACTTCCCTGGGAGACCCGAAGGGGGTCAAAGAAGGGGCTCTGCGCTGAACTTTGATGCAGAGAGTGAAACTCTGTCACGGGCAGGGTCAATGCTTTCTGAAATTACTACTACGAGGGGTGGACCCAAGGCAAACGGTTCTATTGCAGGCGACACAGAATTTACCGGCATAGGTGAATTTGTTGCTGAACTGAAAGAAATGGCTCAGTATCAGAAGCAACTCGGGGGTCAGGTGTGGAACTATTTACTTGTCTTTGCAATGTTATTATTATTCTATCAGCACAGCACATTGGGGTAATATGATGTGCAAATTTTGAATACCATTTAAAAAAAATGTTTTTCAGTATGTTAACGGAGAAATAGCAGAAGGAACTGTCAGGAGCGTTGGACTAGATCCAATCATGGATGCCTTGCAATCACCTTCGCGATGGCCACTGGAATTTGAGAGGAAACAGCAAGAGATCATTGACCTTTGGCATGCATGCTATGCTTCATTGGTTCACAGAACCTACTTTTTCTTGTTGTTTAAAGGAGATCCAGCCGACTCCATCTACATGGAAGTGGAGATAAGGAGGCTATCTTTCCTTAAAGACACCTATGGCAATGGTGGCATGGAAAGCAAAGTCGTGGCTGGTAGCCCGAACACTTCTCTGGTTTCAAGGTAAGCCACATTTCTCACTTCTCTGCATTACAACACTCTGAATTCCTCCTGACGGAAACTACTCCGATATGTAGTGCCAGGAAGTTGCAACGTGAGAGGGAGATGCTCTGCAGGCAAATGCAGAAGCGGCTCTCGATCGAGGAAAGAGAGAGCATGTACACCAAATGGGGAGTTTCGCTGTCCTCCAAGAGGAGAAGGCTTCAGGTGGCACGTCGCCTTTGGACCGAAACCAAAAACCTCGAGCATGTCAGGGAGAGCGCTTCCCTTGTCGCCCGATTGATCGGCCTCCTGGAGCCAGGAAAGGCGCTGAGGGAGATGTTTGGGCTAAGCTTCGCGCCGCAGCAGTTCAGCCGACGATCCCACAATAGCTGGAGATATGGCCGTTCTTCTCTGGACTGATTACGACATGCAAATGAACACAGGAGGTTCCCTTGTCCTCCCCCACCCCCACCTCACCTCGCCTTGGTGGGTATAGAATTATAGGAGCATTGTTAGTTATAGCCTGTAGGCCCTTTGATGTGTGTATGATACTGTAATGCGTTCAGAAGCTCTGTCTACTGCTCTGGGTGATCAAACATGTAAGATTCTGTAAGTTTGATAGTACGAGGTGTGTTCGTCTGTTTCCAAAGAGATAGTACAAGTTTACATACGTGCAATTTCTGAAAGAAACATTAAACATATATTGATGCTATCAATCTTTACACTTCGTTGCAGACATACTTACACTTTTCTCTGAGCAATACATCTCTAGAGGGGGTGTTGGATCAAAGTTAGAAGAAAAGTGAGGCAAAAGATCCAATTTCTCATCTCTAGAGTCCATCAACTACAGCCCTCGACAAGATGTCGAGCAAACGATAACGAGGGCTACTGCCTAAATTGGAGGTGCATCAACGTGACCGAGCTGACAACCAGCCGAGGATGGGACATCTCGGCGTGGAATCAAACGGCGCTCGGGTCGCCGTCTTCACCATGGCGAGGAGGAAGTCCTCGAGCCCGCACGGGATGGCGACCACCTTCCCCTCGACGCCGTCCTCCTTCTTGGCCTTGGCCATCAGCGACGCGAAGTGCTTGCTGCGTAGGTGCGATGTCGGCAGCTCGAACTCGTGGTGGCTGTACCCGGGCGGCTCCACCCGCACCTTCACGCGCCGCTCCGGCTTCTGTGTCGTCGTCTGCTTCGTCTTGCCGCTGAAGAACCCCATGGCGTCGATCGGCCGCGGGCGGGCGCGCGCACGCACCAAGGGAACGCCGATCGGGAACGCTCGGCGGCGGCGTGCGGGCTCCGGCTAAACGGATCTAAGGTCTCGAATCAGAAAATCTCACAAAGTGGTTGTGGACTTGCGGTGACGCGATCGGTGCTGTATATTATGGTACCTCGGCACGCCGGCACGGTATCGGTTTGGCGGGATCCGGAGTGGTCGACGAGAGTCTGAAACTCTGAATACGATTAAAACTAGTGGTTGCAAGTCAAAAAAGAAAAGAAAAGAAAAACTAGTGGTTGCGGTGCCTTACGAGGGGCGCGCCTATGTCTCGTTTGACGCGAGATGTAGGGCAGCCTCGCCCGAGGAGCACGAGACTGGGCTGGCCCATTTTGAGGGGAGCCACAGCCTCGTTTTTTTTTACGTTTTTTGCTTTTGTACTTTTCTTTATACCCTCAAATATAAAGGACACACACACACACACACACACACACACACACACACACACACACACACACACACACACACACACACACACACACACACACACACCAGTGGAAGTTACAACAAACACTCTACATAAAACATTTGAAAACTGTTAATCTAGAATTTAAAAAATGTTTAATGTGTATAGAAAAATGTTTCTCATGTATACGAAAAAGTGTATACAATGTGTATGAAAAAAGTCGATCGGGCATTTAAAAAATGTTAATCAATTATTTGAACAAACTGTTAATCAAGTATTTGAAAAATGTTAATAAAGCAATTGAAAACTATTAAATGTGTACATAAAAAGGTTTGTCATATATACACAAAACAAATACAATGTGTATGAAACATGTTCATCAAGTATTTTAAAAAGGCATTAAAAACCACAGCCCACAACATAGCAACTAAGTCTCCTCTGTACGAGATCATTTTTCTCTCCTGGCGGCAGGAACCCTAGCCGCCGCCAGGAGAGGCCATATTTCAGCGCCGTCCTCCGGCGACTCCCCTCTGCCAGCGACCTTGGTCGTCGGTGGTGAGGGGGTCGCCAGATCCACGCGCGTGGATCGTTTTTACTCCCTTGTAGTCTAGGTTTTTAGGTTGTTCATCGTCTTGGCTTCGACGGCGATGATGACGGTGCTGAATAAAGATTCTTCGGATCCTTCCCTGACGAGGCCATCGGTCCTATGGTTGGGGATCGATTTGGAAACACATCTGTTCAAGCAAGGATGGTGTGGCGGCGGCGGCATCTGTCATGGGAACAGATCTGACAGTAGAGATAGGGGGTACGTAGGAGGAGGTAGTGCCTAGCTACAGCGAGGTTGTACACTCAGTTTTACGAGTTCAGGCCCCTCTCGGAGGAGGTAACAACCCTACGTCTCGGTGCTGCGGAGGCTTGTTGATTGGAGTGTTGAGTTACAGGGGGTGCGAACCCTTGTGCCAGAGGGGATGGGTGGCTTATATAGAGTGCGCCGACCCCTCGCAGTCCTCAGTTACTCAAGGGTTCAATGAGAGTATAATGTCACGTACGTTACTGGTAACACCCGTATTAAATGATCTTTATGACGACGGAGTGAATGTCTGACCGTTGCCATCTAGGGGTGGCTCTAGGTCTTCTGTCCTCCGAGTAGATTCTTGTCTTCCGAGTGAATAACGATGGTCAAGTGGAATTGGGATATCCGAGTGAGATCTTCTGTCGAGTGGATTGCACTGATAACCCACAAGTATAGGGGATCAATTGTAGCCTCTTTCGATAAGTAAGAGTGTCGAACCCAACGAGGAGCTAAAGGTAGAACAAATATTCCCTCAAGTTCTATCGATCACCGATACAACTCTACGCACATTTGACATTCGCTTTACTGTAAACAAGTATGAAACTAGAAGTACTTTGTAGGTGTTTTTGGATAGGTTTGCAAGATAATAAAGAGAGCGTAAATAAAAGCTAGGGGCTGTTTAGATAAAGACACAACTAAATTAGTTTTAGTAGAGAGCTTTTTGTTATGAGAAAGTTATTTGTCCCTAGGCAATTGATAACTAGACCGGTAATCATTATTGCAATTTTATTTGAGGGAGAGGCATAAGCTAACATACTTTCTCTACTTGGATCATATGCACTTATGATTGGAACTCTAGCAAGCATACGCAACTACTAAAGATCATTAAGGTAAAACCCAACCATAGCATTAAAGTATTAAGTCCCCTTTATCCCATACGCAAACAACCTACTTAATCGGGTCTGTGCTTCTGTCACTCACGCCACCCACCATAAGCAAATCATGAACATATTGCAAACCCTACAGCGGGAATCCCTCACGCTTGCGCGACACGAAGAGCACCATAGCACCAATAATAAAACATGCAACTCAAACCAATCTTGATCATCAAATAACCCATAGGACAAAACGGATCTACTCAAACATCATAGGATAGCCATACATCATTGGGAAATAATATATAGCGTTGAGCACCATGTTTAAGTAGAGATTACAGCGGGTAAGAGAGAGGTTACACCGCTGCATAGAGGGGGGAAGAGTTGGTGATGATGGCAGTGAAGTTGTTGGTGAAGATTGCGGTGATGATGATGGCCACGGCGGCGTTCCGGCGCCACCGGAAGAGAAGGGGAGAGGGGGCCCCTTCGTCTTCTTCTTCCTTGACCTCCTCCCCAGATGGGAGAAGGGTTTCCCCTCTGGTCCTTGGCCTCCATGGCGTGGGAGGGGCGAGAGCCCCTCCGAGATTGGATCTATCTCTCTGTCTCTCTCTCTGTTTCTGCGTTCTCTTCTGCTGCCCTTTCACCGTTTCGTATATATATGGAGATCCGTAACTCCGATTGGACTGAAACCTTCGCCGTGATTTTTTTTACCAAAAATTAGCTTTCTTGCAGCCGAAGAAGGGCATCAACCGCCTTACGGGTGGCCCACAAGGGTCAGGGGCGCGCCCCCCTGCCTCGTGCCCACCTCGGACACCGTTTCGCGTTGATCTTTCTCCCAGATTTTCCAAATATTCCAAAAATAAGCTCCGTCCGTTTTTATCCCGTTTGGATTCCATTTGATATGGATATTCTGCGAAATATAAAACATGCAACAGACAGGAACTGACACTGGGCACTGGATCAATATGTTAGTCCCAAAAATAGTATAAAAAGTTGCCAAAAAGTATATAAGTTGCATAATATTGGCATGGAACAATCAAAAATTATAGATACGACGGAGACGTATCAGCATCCCCAAGCTTAATTCCTGCTCGTCCTCGAGTAGGTAAATGATAAAAAAATGTTTTGATGTGGAATGCTACCTAGCATAATCTTGATCATGTATCTAATCATGGCATGAATATTAAGACACGAGTGATTCAAAGCAATAGTCTATCATTTGACATAAAAACAATAATACTTCAAGCCTACTAATAAAGCAATCATGTCTTTTCAAAATAACAAGGCCAAAGAAAGTTATCCCTACAAAATCATATAGTCTGGCTATGCTCCATCTTCACCACACAAAATACTCACATCATGCACAACCCCGATGACAAGCCAAGCAATTGTTTCATACTTTTGATGTTCTCAAACCTTTTCAACTTTCACGCAATACATGAGCGTGAGCCATGGATATAGCACTATAGGTGGAATAGAATATGATGGTGGGGGTTATGTGGACAAGACAAAAAGGAGAAAGTCTCACATCAACTAGGCGTATCAACGGGCTATGGAGATGCCCATTAATAGATATCAATGTGAGGAGTAGGGATTGCCATGCAACGGATGCACTAGAGCTATAAGTATATGAAAGCTCAAACTGAAACTAAGTGGGTGTGCATCCAACTTGCTTGCTCATGAAGACCTAGGGCATTTGAGGAAGCCCATCGTTGGAATATACAAGCCAAGTTCTATAATGAAAATTCCCACTAGTATATGAAAGTGATAACTCAAGAGACTCTCTATATGAAGAACATGGTGCTACTTTGAAGCACAAGTGTGGTAAAAGGATAGTAACATTGCCCCTTCTCTCTTTTTCTCTCATTTTTTCCTTTTTTTATTTTTTTGTTGGGCTTCTTTGGCCTCTTTTATTTTTCATAAAGTCCGGAGTCTCATCACAACTTGTGGGGGAATCATAGTCTCCATCATCCTTTCCTCACTGGGGAAATGCTCTAATAATGATGATCATCACACTTTTATTTACTTACAACTCAATATTACAACTCGATATCTAGAACAAAGATATGACTCTATATGAATGCCTCCGGCGGTGTATCGGGATGTGCAATGATCTAGCGTAGCAATGACATAAAAAAACGGACAAGCCATGAAAACATCATGCTAGCTATCTTACGATCATGCAAAGCAATATGACAATAAATGCTCAAGTTATGTATATGATGATGATGATGGAAGTTGCATGGCAATATATCTCGGAATGGCTATGGAAATGCCATGATAGGTAGGTATGGCGGCTGTTTTGAGGAAGATATAATGAGGCTTATGTGTGACAGAGCGTATCATATCACGGGGTTTGGATGCACCGGCGAAGTTTTCACCAACTCTCGAGGTGAGAAAGGGCAATGCACGGTACCAAAGAGGCTAGCAATGCTGGAAGGGTGAGAGTGCGTATAATCCACGGACTCAACATTAGTCATAAAGAACTCACATACTTATTGCAAAAATCTATTAGTCATCGAAACAAAGTACTACGTGCATGCTCCTAGAGGGATAGATTGGTAGGAAAAGACCATCGCTCGTCCCCGACCGCCACTCATAAGGAAGACAATCAATAAATAAATCATGCTCCGACTTCATCACATAACGGTTCACCATACGTGCATGCTATGGGAATCACAAACTTCAACACAAGTATTTCTACAATCCACAACTACCCACTAGCATGACTCTAATATCACCATCTTTATATCTCACAACTATTGCAAGGAATCAAACGTATCATATTCAGTGATCTACAAGTTTTATGTAGGATTTTATGACTAACCATGTGAATGACCAATTCCTGTCAACTCTCTAAATAGATATAAGTGAAGCAAGAGAGCTTATTATTTCTATAAAAGATATGCCCACGCTCTAACAAATATAAGTGAAGCAAAAGAGCATTCTACAAATGGCGGTTGTCTAAGTGAAGAGAAACAGGCAATCCAAACTTCAAATGATATAAGTGAAGCACATGAAGCATTCTATAAAGCCATACTCAAAAGATATAAGTGAAGTGCAAAGAGCATTCTATAAATCAACCAAGGACCATCTCATACCAGCATGGTGCATAAAAGAAAAATGAAAACTAAGCAAAAGACGCTCCAAGATTTGCACATATCGCATGAACGAAACGAATCCGAAAACATACCGATACTTGTTGAAGAAAGGGGGGATGCCTTCCGGGGCATCCCCAAGCTTAGACGCTTGAGTCTCCTTGAATATTTACTTGGGGTGCCTCGGGCATCCCCAAGCTTGAGCTCTTACCTCTCTTCCTTCTTCTCACATCGAGACCTTCTCGATCATTGAACACTTCATCCACACAAAACTTCAACAAAAAACTCGGTAAGATCCGTTAGTATAATAAAGCAAATCACTACTCTAAGTACTATTGCAAACTAATTCATATTTTGTTTTTGCATTATATCTACTGTAATATAACTTTTTCATGGCTTAATCCACTGATATAAATTGATAGTTTCATCAAAACAAGCAAACTATGCATCAAAAACAGAATCTGTCTAAAACAGAACAGTCTGTAATAATCTGAACATTCACCATACTTCTGATACTTGAAAAATTCTGCCAAAATTAGGAATAATTTTTTTATAGAAAGACAGTGAAAAAAGAATCAGAACCATTTGACGTTCCAGTAAAAAATTAAAAATCGCGCACTACAGCCAAAGTTTCTGTCCTGCACCGTACAAACCAATGAGTATTGTAAACATCCTAAAGGCAAACCTTGGCACATTATTTTTATAATACAATGGAATTGTACAAGGGGATAATTATTTTTGTTGAAAAGTTTCTGTAATCAAGATTCACAAAGTTGCCGTGAGCATGAACAAAGTTCAAGGAGCTCCCCCACTTCAACAATGCTTGTCTTTCTCACTTTCACTTTCCTTTTTGAAAAGTTTTGGGTTCCCCTCTTTATTTTTGTTGTTTTTAAACTATACGAAAGCACTCAACAGAAATAATGACTCTCTAAAACTTCCGGGTTGTCTCCCTGGCAGCGCTTTCTTTAAAGCCATTAAGCTAGGCTTATAGTGCTCAAGTAGTGAATCCACCCGGATCCCAAGGTATATCAAAGCCAATTTTAATTAAGAATGATTTGTAATTTAGTAGTGAGCACAAAGTAACATATATCATGCAATGACGAAGTCTAACTCTCTTCCTATGCATCGGCATGTCATAAAAGAACAATTCATGCACACATAGTAAAGGCCAATGCATAGTATAAACAGTTTCTTGCAAGTTTATCATGTTGGAAACATAGAGAGGTGGAGATATAGTTCCTCTCTCATAATAATTGCAAGTAGGAGCAGCAAGCACATGCATATTATATCTATCAAAATCATCATGTGCAACGGTAAAAGGCAACCCATCAATATAATCCTTAATAAGTGCAAACTTCTCCGATATAGTGTAGTCGGGAGAATTCAAAAAGATAATAGGACTATCATGTGTGGGTGCAATAGCAACAATTTCATGTTTAACATAAGGAACTATAGCAAGTTCATCTCCATAAGCATAATTCATATTGGCATCTTGGCCACAAGCATAGCAAGCATCATCAAAAAGGGATATTTCAAAAGAATCAAAGGGATCATAACAGTCATCATAGCAATCATCCTTCGGTAAGCACGAAGGGGAATTAAACAATGTATGAGTTGAAGAGTTACTCTCATTAGAAGGTGGGCACGGGTTATCAATCCGCTCTTCCTCCTTTTGTTCTTCGCTCTCCTCCTCATCTTTTTCATCCAATGAGCTCACAGTTTCATCAACTTCTTCTTCCATAGATTCCTGCAAAATATTAGTCTCTTCTTGGACAGCGGAGACTTTCTCAATAAGTGCATTAATATCGTAATTGTATTCATAATTCTCATAACAATATTTAAGGATAGCTAAATTTTCAGGTCTATAAACCGAATCATCAAAATCTTCAAACTCTTTAAACATAGATTCAATTTCATAAGCACCCATAAAAGCAACAAATTCTTCTATTTGTTCCACATCATAGTAATCATATATACCATTAGCATAAGAAGCTAAGGTTTTATTATCATTAAATTCGCATGAAAAGGGAAGGTGTGGAGCCTTCATCCTAGAGCAACAAGTATAATCATATCTCAAGCATAGTTGCCTAGCATACCACTTCAATATATGAATTTGATCCCATAATAGTTTCCCTTTTTGTGTCAAGCGGTAATCCCTAAAGTATTCACGTTGATCCAACGTTACTCCCATTACATAATTGAATGGGGTTTTCTCAGGATTATTAAAGTAGTACATAATATCTTTCACATAACCAGCATCGAGGGTTTTAGGAGGTTCCCCATCTCCATGAGCAGCAAGTACACCTAAGTTTTTTTGGTATTTCGTGTTCCATATCCATAACTAAAGATAGAGAACAACTAAGAACAAGAAATAAAAATTACTTAGTGATAAAGCAAACAAGCACACACGAGAATATTCACCCCACGTTATGACTCCCCGGCAACGGTGCCAGAAAAAAGGTCTTGATAACCCACAAGTATAGGGGATCAATTCTAGCCTATTTTGATAAGTAAGAGTGTCGAACCCAATGAGGAGCTAAAGGTAGAACAAATATTCCCTCAAGTTCTATCGACCACCGATACAACTCTACGCACACTTGACGTTCGCTTTACCGGAAACAAGTATGAAACTAGAAGTACTTTGTAGGTGTTTTTGGATAGGTTTGCAAGATAATAAAGAGAGCATAAATAAAAGCTAGGGGCTGTTTAGATAAAGACACAACTAAATTAGTTTTAGTAGAGAGCTTCTTGTTACGAGAAAGTTATTTGTCCCTAGGCAATCGATAACTAGACCGGTAATTATTATTGCAATTTTATTTGAGGGAGAGGCATAAGCTAACATACTTTCTCTACTTGGATCATATGCACTTATGATTGGAACTCTAGCAAGCATCCGCAACTACTAAAGATCATTAAGGTAAAACCCAACCATAGCATTGAAGTATCAAGTACCCTTTATCCCATACGCAAACAACCTACTTACTCGGGTCTGTGCTTCTGTCACTCACGCCACCCACCATAAGCAAATCATGAACATATTGCAAACCCTAAAGGGAATCCCTCATGCTTGCGCGACACGGAGAGCACCATAGGACAGCACCAATAATAAAACATGCAACTCAAACCAATCTTGATCATCAAATAACCCATAGGACAAAACGGATCTACTCAAACATCATAGGATAGCCATACATCATTGGGAAATAATATATAGCGTTGAGCACCATGTTTAAGTAGAGATTACAACGGGTAATAGAGAGGTTACACCGCTGCATAGAGGGGGGAAGAGTTGGTGATGATGGCGGTGAAGTTGTTGGTGAAGATTGCGGTGATGATGATGGCCACGGTGGCGTTCCGGCGCCACCGGAAGAGAAGGGGAGAGGGGGCCCCTTCGTCTTCTTCTTCCTTGACCTCCTCCCTAGATGGGAGAAGGGTTTCCCCTCTGGTCCTTGGCCTCCATGGCGTGGGAGGGGCGAGAGCCCCTCCGATATTGGATCTATCTCTCTGTCTCTCTCTGTTTCTGCGTTCTCTTCTGCTGCCCTTTCACCGTTTCGTATATATATATGGAGATCCGTAACTCCGATTGGACTGAAACCTTCGCCGTGATTTTTTTAACCAAAAAATAGCTTTCTTGCGGCCGAAGAAGGGTATCAACCGCCTTACGGGTGGCCCACGAGGGTCAGGGTGCCCCCCTGCCTCGTGCCCACCTCGGACACCGTTTCGCGTTGATCTTTCTCCCAGATTTACAAATATTCCAAAAATAAGCTCCGTCCGTTTTTATCCCATTTGGATTCCGTTTGATATGGATATTCTGTGAAACATAAAACATGCAACAGACAGGAACTGGCACTGGGCACTGGATCAATATGTTTGTCCCAAAAATAGTGTAAAAAGTTGCCAAAAAGTATATGAAAGTTGCATAATATTGGCATGGAACAATCAAAAATTATAGATGCGACGGAGATGTATCATGCACTTCATGGGGATTTCAGTCGGTGTCTTCTGTTTAATTTTGCAGGTCTTGTCCTCTTGTACAGTGTCCTTGGGTGGGGCATACAGGTCAGGCCTATGACCCTATCCTAGGTACATGTCATCGTCATTAGCCCCTGAATGGGTCGAGGACCGAATGAAGGAGGATTGAAGTTGACTTCGAACCAACTCACTGTCTCTGGAACACCTTCTTGGAGGTTCGACAGTATGTTGGTAGTTTAACCCTTCGTCAGTCACCTTGATCGATTCTGGCTTCTAGAATTTCCAAGTGAAATATGCAGCATGGTATTGAGCAGATTGGATTTGGCTATCTTCGGCGCAATCGACTGATTCGCTGGACCCGGATTTCATGGGATTCGAAATTTGGAGAAGCGTGCAGGTCGGGGCGTGGCGCAGTAAGCGGGGCAAGTGGAGAGGGACTCCTCGATCCATGCGCCACCTTTTTCGCCATGTATCAAGCGAGCGCCGGTTGCGGGATGCGCTAAGATTGCGTGGGCCCACAAGTCAGTCACTCGGATGCGTGGTCATTTAAGGTGACGCTGCCGATGCGGGGAACAGTGCCTACCATTCTCCCCCTTCTCCTCTACCTCTCCGCTTCACCACCTCCAGCACAGCGCCGTCCTGCTCAAACCCGTCGGCCACCGCGGCAATGGCGAAGGACAAGACGCGGGCTCTGGAGCGCGCGAAGAAGACGGCAAAGGGCAAGAAGCCAGCGAAGGGGTCGACCTCGCGGTCCGCTCTACCGCTGGGTTGGATCCAAGGGGATTGGATCCCTTCGACAGTCTCGGAGGAGGATCTGGAGATGCTCGTCGCCGACGGGCTGATTGCGGAGGGATCTTGGAGACTGCCGGAGGGGAGTCCGAGCCTACGCCGCGCGACGGCGAGCGCGTTCTCCTCACAACGCATGTCGAAAGAGGTTTCTCCTTGCCACCACACTCATTCTTCCAAGGTTTCTTGAACTTCTTCGGTGCTCAGATCCACCACTTTCCCCCCAATACCATCTCGTACCTTACCGCATTCGTTTTGATGTGTGAGAACTTCCTGGGATGCCACCCACACTGGGGATTGTTCAAGCACATTTTCACTTGCCGATCTCAGTCGGTGAAGAAAGCTAATCCGACTGACGAGAGGACCCATGTGATCCAGATCTGTGGGGGGTTAGGAATCCAAATGAGGGGTAGGAGTTCTTTCCCCCCTATGACTTTTCCTGAATCCGTTAGAGGGTGGCAGTCGACCTAGGTTTACTGCAAGGATGCCCCGACTCTGGGTCAGTCGACTGGCCTTCCCCCTTTCACTCTGGAGAGACTCCGCACCCCTCGTTCATTGACTGTAGCGGAGGAGGAGAAAGGTGAGGTAGACATCTTGGGCAACGCGGTCATTGCGGTGGTCCGAGGTGGAGTAACAGGCATGGATCTGTTGGAGGTGTTCCTCAGTCGAGGCATCCAACCCTTGCAAGCTCGCGACCACCCCATGTGGCTGTACTCGGGCCCAGAAGACACCACTCGGACTCACCCGGAGGAGGTCAAAGAGGAGATGGTGGCGCAGTGGCTTCGAAGCATCACCGGGAACAAGGACAACCCGCGTAGAGCAAAACGGATCTTGCCATTCGACGCCGAGCACCCTCCAGGAGAGGTCTGACATGACTTGTTGAGTGTTTTATCTCGTATTCTTCAATATGCAGTAGTACTAGAATCCGACTGACTTTTGTAATTTGTATCTTGCAGGTTTTCACGAAGATGTACTCGCCTGTGCCGAATGGAGAACAACACTTCGGATGAGTGGAGAGCGAGGGCAGGAGCACCGACATTGATTATGCTGACGACAGTGATGATGACAGCGACGACTCGGATGACAGCGAGGAGGTCGAGTCTCCACGACGCACCAAGCGACGCACCAAGCAATCACAAGATCCTGCGGCGGACCAAGGCAAGGCCACGGCGTCGAGTGCGAGAACTCAGAAGCGCACTCAAACGTCAACTCCCGAGCTAACGAAGAAAACCGCGAAGCAAGCCAAGGTCATTCCGCCTAAGCCTCGGAAGGCCCTGCCCAGGATCAAAGTGGTTGTGCCCATTGCTTCAGCGTAAGTGCTTCTTCCTTACTTTTGTTTCCATTGCGAACCTTCCGATTATTTGACCGAATGGAATCTTGGGTCTCCACGGCCGCTACCTCTGGGACGTCCCACATGGAGATCGATGACGAGTAGGCTGACGCGGACACTGCGGACGCGGCCACCTCTCGAGCAGGTATGATTAGATCATGCTTTGTCAATTGCCTTGATGACTGACTGAAATCTCATTGTCGAGTGACTATAGTGCCAACAGACATTATCCAGCTTCCAGACGACAACAAGGAGGAGACTCCGAGGAGCACAGGAGGAAGAGGCAGGGCCTCGACCACTTCGCGGAGCCTCGCCAGGAGAGTGCCTTCAAGCCGGACATCTCACCCGCTGACTGAACCTGTTGTTCAAGAACTCGGTGGCTCGTCTCGAGTCGGAGTTCCTTTTGCCGTCCCTCTATCGACTGTCCAGCCTTCGATGTCGATTGCTCAAGCTACCGGCCCGACTGAGCAACCTCAAACGCTGATCCCTCTAGCTGCATCACCAACTTCTGCGTCGACTGAATTCACTCTGCATAATGTCCCTAGGGACTAGATAGGAGCTGCCAAGGAGGCTATGATCCAAGTTGGCTTGATGATGGAGCGACTGAAGGTGGTGTACGAGTCCAGTAAGGCTGCTTATGACGCCAGTTCTGCCCTTCAAACCAATGTTCGAGTAAGTACGATTGTAAGTTGATTTCTGATTGGATTTTCTTCGTCTTGAATCTTGTTCTGTTAGGATATGCTATCTGAAACTGCTGCTTTATTATTCATAAGATGTCCGTGGATGAGCGTTTTGGAACCTTTAATGTGCATCTATCATGGGTCTGTGCCTTGAATCTGTACACCCACTGAGTGTTTTCTTTTATTGTGTAGTTCTTCCAGTGGGGGCACATTGAGTGCACCCCCGAGGTGTAGTCCCAAAGACCCTTGTCGAATGTTTGATTCGGCGGGGTCTTTAGAATATGCTTGTTTGTAGCTCTTCACTCGGTCCGGTCGGGCCGTGCCGAGCGGGTAACTGATCCAGTGGGGCACGCTGAGTGCACCCACTGGGTGTAGTCCCCGAGACCGCGGTCGACTGCGGGCAGTCGGCTGGGGTCTGAGAACAAGGAATTTTTTCTTCTTCTTCCACTCGGGCCGGGCAGGCTGTACTAAGTGGGGAATTGATCCAGTGGGGGCATGCTGAGTGCACCCACTGGGTGTAGTCCCCGAGACAGTCGTCGAATGTTTGATTCAGCGGTGGTCTTAGAACTCTTTTGACAACAGCAATCTGAATTTGCTCTTCTCTACTCGGAAGTAAAGGGTCTTTCTTTTCATCGACTGAATTGTCTTTTTGTTGATTGCAGAAATCTTGTGAACTTGGAACTCAGCACACTGCCTTGGAGAAGGAGAAGATCCAACTTGATTTGGAACTTGCCAAGAAGAATCTGAAGGGTGCTCAGGATGAAGTGAAGACCATGGGAGGTAACAGCTTACTGACTGTATGTTTTGTCGTTTCCTCTTTTTCATCCTTTGAACCGAGTGATTCCACTCGAACAGATGAGCGTAGTGAAAACCATCAACTCTAAGCACGACTGAAGAATGTTATTTCTTTAGACACTATGAAGCAGGCGTTAGAGAGGAAGGACACTGAACTCGCGGGAGCGCAGAAGGTGGCACGAGAGAAGACTGAAGCAGCTGAGAGAAAGCTAGCTTAAGTCGACAAACTTGAAGAGGAGAATACCAATCTGAAAACTATTGTTGATGAGGTGAAGAAAGAAGCTCATAGCTGCGGGAGGATAAAGTTGTCTTGGCTGACAAGGTCGACCAGCTCACTCGGAAGAGGGACGAGCTGGAAGCTTACTTGGGAGGCCTTGCCAAGAATATGTACATCATGCTTGAAGGTATCTTTATTCGTCCGAGTGAATCCAGAAAACTTCTACACAATGATGATGCTGACTCATACTTTTCTCTCTCATGCAGAGTTCTGTCAGAATTTTGAGCAGGAAACCAACCAGATTGAACTAGGCCTGGACCCCACAAAGTCGGTTGTCAAGGATGAAGCTGCACTCAACGTACTGCGACTTGAAGCTCGTCTCGAGAGCGTCTTGGGATACATTGCTCGACTGAAGGTTGCACTGACAAAAATAGAAAAAGAGCTGTGGCCGGAGGACAAACTTCAGAATGACCTCGAGTCACTGATGGCTCGGCTCAATGAAGTTCCTAGTCGAGTGCAGGCGTGGAAGAAATCAGCTGCTCACTGCGGAGCCGGCGTAGTTCTCTCACTCGTCAGAGTCCATTGCAAGGACGACAAAGAAGAAAAGCTGAAGGCTCTCCAAGTGGCGAACACGAAGAAGCTTCAGTTTGAATCCTTCATGGAGACCTTTATTGAAGCAGCCACTCTCATAGCTGATGGCATCGACTTGGAAACCTTCGTCGAGCCAGTGAGTCCTCCTCCCACTGAGTGAAGAAAAACTTTAATGATTCGAACTTATTAGCCTCAGAATGCCGAGTGATCCTGTAACCATAAAACTCTTTTGGGCCTGCCGCCTGAGTACTTTTGCTTTGCGATTTTGAAACTTGATGGATTTATCCAAAAATTGCTTTCCTGTTTTCAGAATGCTTTGTGTGATCAGATTTTTTTTACTTAGGCGAAACTAGTTCACGGCTAAGCCTTCGAGTGGGAGGATTGCTCTCCACTCGGAGTAGATTTTTAAACTAGGCGAGGGAGGGCTCGCGGCTAAGCCCCCGAGTGGGAGGATTGCTCTCCACTCGGAGTAGGTTTTTAACTTAGGCGAGGGCGGGCTCGCCGCTAAGCCCCCGAGTGGGAGGATTGCTCTTCACTCAGAGTAGGTTTTTAACTTAGGCGAGGACGGGCTCGCGGCTAAGCCCCCGAGTGGGAGGATTGCTCTCCACTCAGAGTAGGTTTTTAACTTAAGGCGAGGACGGGCTCGCGGCTAAGCCCCCGAGTGGGAGGATTGCTCTCCACTCGGAGTAGGTTTTTAACTTAGGCGAGGACAGGCTCGCGGCTAAGCCCCCGAGTGGGAGGATTGCTCCCCACTCGGAGTAGGTTTTTAACTTAGGTGAGGACGGGCTCGCGGCTAAGCCCCTGAGTGGGAGGATTGCTCTCCACGGAGTAGGTTTTTAACTTAGACGAGGACGGCCTCGCGGCTAAGCCCCCGAGTGGAAGGATTGCTCTCCACTCGAAGTAGGTTTTTAACTTAGGCGAGGACGGGCTCGCGCCTAAGCCCCCGAGTGGGAGGATTGCTCTCCACTCGGAGTAGGTTTTTAACTTAGGCGAGGACGGGTTTGCGGCTAAGCCCCCGAGTGGGAGGATTGCTCTCCACTCGGAGTAGGTTTTTAACTTAGGCGAGGACGGGCTCGCGGCTAAGGCCCCGAGTGGGAGGATTGCTCTCCACTCGCAGTAGGTTTTTAACTTAGGCGAGGACGGGCTCGCGGCTAAGCCTCCGAGTGGGAGGATTGCTCTTACTCGGAGTAGGTTTTAACTTAGGCGAGGACGGGCTCGCGGCTAAGCCCCCGAGTGGGAGGATTTCTCTCCACTCGGAGTAGGTTTTTAACTTAGGCGAGGACGGGCTCGTGGCTAAGCCCCCGAGTGGGAGGATTGCTCTCCACTCGGAGTAGGTTTTTAACTTAGGCGAGGACGGGCTCGTGGCTAAGCCCCCGAGTGGGAGGATTGCTCTCCACTCGGAGTAGCTTTTTAACTTGGGTGAGGACGGGCTCGCGGCTATGCCTCCGAGTGGGAGGATTTCTCTCCACTCGGAGTAGGTTTTTAACTTAGGCGAGGACGGGCTCGAGGCTAAGCCCCCGAGTGGGAGGATTGCTCTCCACTCGGAGTAGGTTTTTAACTTAGGCGAAAACAGGTTTCACAACTAAGTCACCCACGGGGGGGGGGGGGGGGGGGGGTGAACATGTGTTTATGCATTTGAAATCATCATGAGACTGCGGGAGTCATGTCTTGATAAATAATCTAGAAATATTCTTATTACATCTCGACGATCCGAGTGTTGAGTATAAAATCGACGGAGAATATCTGCATTCCAGGCACGCGGCTCGTCAATCTTCTTCGCGAAGTTGTAGAGGTGGTAGGCCCCATTGTGCAGCACCTTGGTGACGATGAAGGGGCCTTCCCATATGGGGGCAAGCTTGTGAGGTCGTTGCTGATCCACTCGGAGCACTAGGTCTCCTTCTTGAAATGCTCGACCTTTGACGTTCCTAGCGTGGAATCAACGAAGATCTTGTTGATAAATAGTCAACCAAATCAAAGCCATCTCTCGCTCTTCTTCCAGAAGGTCTACTGCATCCTGACGTGGTTGCTCTGCCTCAGCTTCTGAATAAAGTTCCACTCGGGGTGCATTGTGGAACAGATCACTCGGTAGCACGGCTTCAGCTCCATACACCATGAAGAAAGGGGTTCGGTTAGTGGATCAGTTGGGAGGATTAGACCATTTGCCCTTTCAGCTTGCCCATTCGACTGCGGGTGTGCAACGGATGCGTAATCCACCCGAGTGCCCTGAGAAGCGCAGAATTCTCTGAACTCTTCCGAATCGAAGTTTGAGCCGTTGTCTGTGATAATGCTGTGTGGAACTCCATATCAGAATACCAACTCTTTTATAAAACTGATGGTTGTGCTTGAATCCAACTTCTTGATAGGCTTGGCTTCGATCCACTTGGTAAACTTGTCGACTGCCGCAAGTAGATGAGTGAAACCACTTCTACCGGTCCTGAGCGGTCCAATCATGTCTAATCCCTACACAGCAAATGGCCAGATGAGTGGAATGCTTTTCAAGGCAGACGCGGGTTTGTGGGACATGTTTGCATAGAACTGGCAACCTTCACACTTATCAACAATTTCCTTTGCAGCTTCATTGACTAGCGGCTAGTAGAATGCCGCTCGGTATGCTTTGGCCACGATGGTCCGAGAGGACGCATGGTGACCTCAGGTCCCCGAGTGGATCTCGCACAAGATCAGTCGACCCTCTTCTGGAGAAATACATCGTTGAGCTACGCCAGTGACACTCTCTCTGTAGAGTTGCCCATTAATCACTGTGAAAGCCTTGGATCTGCGGATAATCTGACGTGCTTCAACTTCATCTTCTGGAAGCTCCAGCCTGAGAAAATATGCGATGTATGGACTGTCCAGTCGGGGGTGATTACAAGGATTTCCATAATCAGATCAATGACCGCTAGTTGTTGGGGAATGTAGCAATAATTCAAAAAAATTCTACGTGTAACCAAGATCAATCTAGGAGATGCTAGCAACAAGAGAGAGGGAGTGCATCTTCATACCCTTGAAGATCGCTAAGCGGAAGCGTTACAAGAACGCGGTTGATGGAGTCGTACTCGCGGCGATTCAAATCGCGGAAGATCCGATCTAGCACCGAACGGACGGCGCCTCCGCGTTCAACACACGTACAACCCGGGGACGTCTCCTCCTTCTTGATCCAGCAAGGGGAGAGGAGAAGTTGAGGGAGAACTCCAGCAGCACGATGGCGTGGTGGCGATGGAGCTCGTGGTTCTCCGGCAAAGCTTCGCTAAGCACTATGGAGGAGGAGGAGTTGGAGGAGGAGAGGGCTGCGCCAAGGGAAGGGTGTGGCTGCCCTCCCACCCCCTCACTATATATAGGGGGAAGGGGAGAGGGGGCCGACCCCTCTAGATGGATCTAGAGGAGGAGGCGGCGGCCAGGGGAAACCCTAGATGGGTTTGGGCGCCCCTACCCTCTAGGAAACATGCCCCCCAAGCCGGGAGGGGCGGCTGCCCTAGGGGTGGCGCCCCCACCTCTCCTGGTTACGTGAGAGGGGTTGGGAGGGGCGCACAACCCCTTAGTGGGCTGGTTTGCCCCTTCCTCTTGGCCCATAAGGCCCCCCAACGCTTGCCGGGGCATCCGAAACCCCTTTCGGACATGCTGGCCATAGCCTGGTACCCCGAAACAATTCCGCACTCCAATACCCTTCGTCCAATATACCGATCTTCACCTCCAGACCATTCCGGAGCTCCTCGTCATGTCCAGGGTCTCATCCGGGACTCCGAACAACCTTCGGTAACCACATACTATTTCCCATAACAACTCTAGCGTCACCGAACCTTAAGTGTGTAGACCCTACGGGTTCGGGAACCATGCAGACATGACCGAGACACCTCTCCGGCCAATAACCAATAGCGGGATCTGGATACCCATATTGGCTCCCACATGTTCCACGATGATCTCATCGGATGAACCACGATGTCGGGGATTCAATCAATCCCGTATACAATTCCCTTTGTCTATCGGTATGTTACTTGCCCGAGATTCGATCGTCGGTATCCCTATACCTTGTTCAATCTCGTTACCGGCAAGTCTCTTTACTCGTTCCGTAACGCATGATCCCGTGGCTAACTCATTAGTCACATTGAGCTCATTATGATGATGCATTACCGAGTGGGCCCAGAGATACCTCTCCGTCATACGGAGTGACAAATCCCAGTCTCGATTCGTGCCAACCCAACAGACACTTTCGGAGATACCTGTAGTGCACCTTTATAGCCACCCAGTTACGTTGTGACGTTTGATACACCCAAAGCACTCCTACGGTATCCAGGAGTTGCACAATCTCATGGTCTAAGGAAATGATACTTGACATTAGAAAAGCTCTTAGCAAACGAACTACACGATCTTGTGCTATGCTTAGGATTGGGTCTTGTCCATCACATCATTCTCCTAATGATGTGATCCCGTTATCAATGACATCCAATGTCCATGGTCAGGAAACCATAACCATCTATTGATCAACGAGCTAGTCAACTAGAGGCTTACTAGGGACATGTTGTGGTCTATGTATTCACACATGTATTATGGTTTCCAGTTAATACAATTATAGCATGAACAATAGACAATTATCATGAACAAGGAAATACAATAATAACCATTTTATTATTGCCTCTAGGGCATATTTCCAACAGTCTCCCACTTGCACTAGAGTCAATAATCTAGTTCACATCACTATGTGATTGTAATGAATCCAACACCCATGGGGTTTGTTCATATATCGCTTGTGAAAGATGTTATTAGTCAACGGGTCTGAACCTTTCAGATCCGTGTGTGCTTTACAAATCTCTATGTCATCTTGTAGATGCAGCTACCACGCGCTACTTGGAGCTATTCCAAATAACTGCTCTACTATACGAATCCAGTTTACTACTCAGAGTCATCCGGATTAGTGTCAAAGTTTGCATCGACGTAACCCTTTACGACGAACTCTTTTACCACCTCCATAATCGAGAAAATTCCTTAGTCCACTAGTTACTAAGGATAAGTTCGACCGCTGTCATGTGATCCATTCCTGGATCACTCTTGTACCCCTTGACTAATTCATGGCAAGGCACACTTCAGGTGCGGTACATAGCATAGCATACTGTAGAGCCTACGTCTAAAGCATAGGGGACGACCTTCGTCCTTTCTCTCTCTTCTGCCATGGTCAGGTCTTGAGTCTTACTCAATACTCACACCTTGTAACACAGCCAAGAACTCCTTCTTTGCTGATCTATTTTGAACTCCTTCAAAATCTTGTCACAGTATGTATTCATTTGAAAGTACTATTAAGCATTTTTGATCTATCCTTATAGATCTTGATGCTCAATGTTCAAGTAGCTCAATCCAGGTTTTCTATTGAAAACACTTTTCAAATAACCCTGTATGCTTTCCAGAAATTCTACATCATTTCTGATCAACAATATGTTAACAACATATACTCATCAAAAATTCTATAGTGCTCCCACTCACTTCTTTGGAAATACAAGTTTCTCATAAACTTTGTAAAAACCCAAAATCTTTGATCATCTCATCAAAGCGTACATTCCAACTCCGAGATGCTTACTCCAGTCCTTAGAAGGATTGTTGGAGCTTTGCATACTTGTTAGCATCTTTCAGGATTGACAAAACCTTCTGGTTGTATCACATACAACCTTTCCTCAAGAAAATCGTCGAGGAAACAATGTTTTTGACATCCTATCTGCAAGATTTCATAAATAATGCAGTAACTGCTAATATAATTCCAACAGACTCTTAGCATCGCTACGAGTGAGAAAGTCTCATCGTAGTCAACTCCTTGAACTTGTCGGAAAACATCTTAACGACAAGTCGAGCTTTCTTAATGGTGACACTTACCATCATTGTCCGTCTTCCTTTTAAAATCCATCTGCACCCAACAGCCTTACGACCATCAAGTAGTTCTTCCAAAGTCTATACTTTGGTTTTATACATGGATCCTCTCTCGGATTTTATGGCCTCGAGCCATTCGTCGGAATCCGGGCCCACCATCGTTTCTCCATAGCTCGTAGGTTCATTGTTGTCTAGCAACATGACTTCCAAGACAGGATTACGTACCACTCTGAAGTAGTACGCATCCTTGTCGACCTACGAGGTTTGGTAGTGACTTGATCCGAAGTTTCATGATCACTATCATAAGCTTCCACTTCAGTTGGTGTAGGTGCCACAGGAACAACTTCCTGTGCCCTGCTACACACTAGTTGAAGTGACGGTTCAATAACCTCATCAAGTCTCCACCATCCTCCCACTCAATTCTTTCGAGAGAAACTTTTCCTCGAGAAAGGACCCGTTTCTAGAAACAATCACTTTTGCTTCCAGATCTAAAATGGGAGGTATACCCAACTGTTTTGGGTATTCTATGAAGATGCATTTATCCGCTTTGGGTTCGAGCTTATCAGCCTAAAACTTTTCCACATAAGCGTCGCAGCCCCAAACTTTTAAGAAACGACAGCTTATGTTTCTCTAAACCATAGTTCATACGATGTCGTCTCAACGGAATTGCGTGGTGCCCTATTTAAAGTGAATGCGGTTGTCTCTAATGCCTAACCCATAAACTATAGTGGTAATTCGATAAGAGACATCATGGTATGCACCATATCCAATAGGGTGCATTTATGATGTTCGGACACACCATCACACTATGGTGTTCCAGGCGGTATTAGTTGTGAAACAATTTCTACAATGTCTTAATTGTGTACCAAACTCGTAAGTCAGATATTCATCTCTATGATCATATCATAGACATCTTATCCTCTTGTCACGACGATCTTCTACTTCACTCTGAAATTACTTCAGACTTGTATTTCATCAAGTAAATATACTTAGAATCTGCTCAAATCATCTGTGAAGTAAGAACATAATGATATTCACTGCGTGCCTCAGCACTCATTGGACTGCACACATCAAATGTATTACTTCCAACAAGTTGCTTTCTTGTTCCATCTTACTGAAAACGAGGCCTTTCAGTCATCTTGCCCATGTGGTATGATTTGCATGTCTCAAGTGATTCAAAATCAAGTGAGTCCAAACGATCCATCTGTATGGAGTTTCTTCATGCATATATACCAATAGACATGGTTCGCATGTCTCAATCTTTTCAAAAACGAGTGAGTCCAAAGATCCATCAACATGGAGCTTCTTCATGCGTTTTATACCAATATGACTCAAATGGCAGTGCCACAAGTATGTGGTACTATCATTACTATCTTATATCTTTTGGCATGAACATGTGTATCACTACGATCGAGATTCAATAAACCATTCATTTTAGGTGCAAGACCATTGAAGGTATTATTCAAATAGACAGAGTAACCATTATTCTCCTTAAATGAATAACCGTATTGCGATAAACATAATCCAATCATGTCTATGCTCAACGCAAACACCAAATAACAATTATTTAGGTTTAACACCAATCTCGATGGTAGAGGGAGCATGCGATGCTTGATCACATCAACCTTGGAAACACTTCCAACACATATCGTCATCTCACCTTTAGCTAGTCTCCGTTTATTCCGTAGCCTTTTATTTCGAGTTACCAACACTTAGCAACCGAACCGGTATCTAATACCCTGGTGCTACTAGGAGTACTAGTAAAGTACACATTAATATAATGTATATCCAATATACTTCTGTCGACCTTGCCTGCCTTCTCATCTACCAAGTATCTAGGGTAGTTCTGCTTCAGTGACCGTTCCCCTCATTACAGAAGCACTTAGTCTCGGGTTTGGGTTCAACCTTGGGTTTCTTCACTAGAGCAGCAACTGATTTGCCGTTTCATGAAGTATCCCTTCTTTCCCTTGCCCTTCTTGAAACTAGTGGTTTTACTAACCATCAACAATTGATGCTCCTACTTGATTTCTACTTTCGCGGTGTCAAACATCGCGAGTTGCTCAAGGATCATCATGTCTATCCCTGATATGTTATAGTTCATCACGAAGCTCTAATAGCTTGGTGGCAGTGACTATGGAGAACCATCACTATCTCATCTGGAAGATTAACTCCCACTCGATTCAAGCGATTGTAGTACTCAGACAATCTGAGCACATGCTCAACGATTGAGCTTTTCTCCCTTAGTTTGCAGGCTTAAGAAACTTGTCAGAGGTCTCATACCTCTTGACGTGGGCACTAGTCTGAAATCCCAATTTCAGTCTTTGGAACATCTCATATGTTCTGCGACGTTTCAAAAACGTCTTTGGCGCCTCAATTCTAAACCGTTAGCATTACGCACTGAACTATCACGTAGTCATCAAAACGTGTATGTCAGATGTTCGCAACATCCACAGACGACGCTCGAGGTTCAGCACACCGAGCGGTGCATTAAGGACATAAGCCTTCTGCGCAGCAATGAGGATAATCCTCAGTTTACGGACCCAGTCCGCATAATTTCTACTATCAACTTTCAACTAAATTTTCTCTAGGAACATATCTTAAACAGTAGAACCAAAGCGTAAGCTATGACATAATTTGCAAAGACCTTTTGACTATGTTCATGATAATTAAGTTCATCTGATTATTTAATGAACTCCCACTTAGATAGACATCCCTCTAGTCATCTAAGTGATACATGATCCGAATCGACTAGACCGTGTCCGATCATCACGTGAGACGGACTAGTCATCAACGGTGAACATCTCCATGTTGATCGTATCTACTATACGACTCATGTTCGACCTTTCGGTCTCTTGTGTTCCGAGGCCATGTCTGTACATGCTAGGCTCGTCAAGTCAACCTAAGTGTTTCGCATGTGTAAATCTGGCTTACACCCGTTGTATGCGAACGTTAGAATCTATCACACCCGATCATCACGTGGTGCTTCGAAACAACGAACCTTCGCAACGGTGCACAGTTAGGGGGAACACATCTCTTGAAATTTTAGTGAGGGATCATCTTATTTATGCTACCGTCGTTCTAAGCAAATAAGATGTAAACATGACAAACATCACATGCAAATCATAAAGTGACATGATATGGCCAATATCATCTTGCGCCTTTTGATCTCCATCTTCGAGGCGCGGCATGATCACCTTCGTCACCGGCATGACACCATGATCTCCATCATCATGTCTTCATGAAGTTGTCTCGCCAACTATTACTTCTACTACTATGGCTAACGGTTAGCAATAAAGTAAAGTAATTACATGGCGTTTTTCATTGACACGCAGGTCATACAATAAATTAAGACAACTCCTATGGCTCCTGCCGGTTGTCATACTCATCGACATGCAAGTCGTGATTCCTATTACAAGAACATGATCAATCTCATACATCACATATATATAATTCATCACATCCTTTTGGCCATATCACATCACATAGCATACCCTGCAAAAACAAGTTAGACGTCCTCTAATTGTTGTTGCATGTTTTACGTGGCTGCTATGGGTTTCTAGCAAGAACGTTTCTTACCTACGCAAAAGCCACAACGGTGATATGCCAATTGCTATTTACCCTTCATAAGGACCCTCTTCATCGAATCCGATCCGACTAAAGTGGGAGAGACAGACACCCGCTAGCCACCTTATGCATCAAGTGCATGTCAGTCGGTGGAACCTGTCTCACGTAAGAGTACGTGTAAGGTCGGTCCGGGCCGCTTCATCCCACAATGCCGCCGAATCAAGATAAGACTAGTAATGGTAAGAAAATTGAACAAATCATCGCCCACAACTACTTTGTGTTCTACTCGTGCATAGAATCTATGCATAGACCTAGCTCATGATGCCACTGTTGGGGAACGTAGCAATAATTCAAAAAATTTCTACGTGTCACCAAGATCAATCTAGGAGATGCTAGCAACGAGAGAGAAGGAGTGCATCTTCATACCCTTGAAGATCGCTAAGCGGAAGCGTTACAAGAACGCGGTTGATGGAGTCGTACTCGCGGCGATTCAAATCGCGGAAGATCCGATCTAGCGCCGAACGGACGGCGCCTCCGCGTGCAACACACGTACAGCCCGGCGACATCTCCTCCTTCTTGATCCAGCAAGGGGAGAGGAGAAGTTGAGGGAGAACTCTAGCAGCACGACGGCATGGTGGCGATGGAGCTCGTGGTTCTCCGGCAGAGCTTCGCTAAGCACTACGGAGGAGGAGGAGGAGTTGGAGGAGGAGAGGGCAGCGCCAAGGGAAGGGTGTGGCTGCCCTCCCACCCCCTCACTATATATAGGGGGAAGGGGAGAGGGAGCCGGCCCCTCTAGATGGATCTAGAGGAGGAGGCGGCGGCCAGGGGAAACCCTAGATGGGTTTGGGCGCCCCCACCCTCTAGGAAACTTGCCCCCCCAAGCCGGGAGGGGCGGCTGCCCTAGGGGTGGTCCCCCCACCTCTCCTGGTTATGTGAGAGGGGTTGGGAGGGGCGCACATCCCCTTAGTGGGCTGGTTTGCCCCTTCCTCTTGGCCCATAAGGCCCCCCAATGCTTGCCGGGGCCTCTGAAACCCCTTTCGGACATGCTGGCCATAGCCTGGTACCCCCGGAACAATTCCGGACTCCAATACCCTTCGTCCAATATACCGATCTTCACCTTCGGACCATTCCGGAGCTCCTCGTCATGTCCGGGGTCTCATCCGGGACTCCGAACAACCTTCGGTAACCACATACTATTTCCCATAACAACTCTAGCGTCACCGAACCTTAAGTGTGTAGACCCTACGGGTTCGGGAACCATGCAGACATGACCGAGACACCTCTCCGGCCAATAACCAATAGCGGGATCTGGATACCCATATTGGCTCCCACATGTTCCACGATGATCTCATCGGATGAACCACGATGTCGGGGATTCAATCAATCCCGTATACAATTCCCTTTGTCTATCGGTATGTTACTTGCCCGAGATTCGATCGTCGGTATCCCTATACCTTGTTCAATCTTGTTACCGGCAAGTCTCTTTACTTGTTCCATAACGCATGATCCCGTGGCTAACTCATTAGTCACATTGAGCTCATTATGATGATGCATTACCGAGTGGGCCCAGAGATACCTCTCCGTCATACGGAGTGACAAATCCCAGTCTCGATTCGTGCCAACCCAACAGACACTTTCGGAGATACCTGTAGTGCACCTTTATAGCCACCCAGTTACGTTGTGACGTTTGATACACCCAAAGCACTCCTACGGTATCCAGGAGTTGCACAATCTCATGGTCTAAGGAAATGATACTTGACATTAGAAAAGCTCTTAGCAAACGAACTACACGATCTTGTGCTATGCTTAGGATTGGGTCTTGTCCATCACATCATTCTCCTAATGATGTGATACCATTATCAATGACATCCAATGTCCATGGTCAGGAAACCATAACCATCTATTGATCAACGAGCTAGTCAACTAGAGGCTTACTAGGGACATGTTGTGGTCTATGTATTCACACATGTATTACGGTTTCCAGTTAATACAATTATAGCATGAACAATAGACAATTATCATGAACAAGGAAATACAATAATAACCATTTTATTATTGCCTCTAGGGCATATTTCCAACACTGGTATCTCGATTTCAGTCGGATCGGTAGGACTTATTGCTTGGGGAGGTTCTTCGGTGAAAGGATCCTCTTGCACTGATGGGGAATGGAGATGCTCAAGAAACACATTGCTGGGGATAGGTTTCCGAGTGGAACCTATTTTTGCCAGATCGTTAGCTGCTTGATTCTTAATTCGGGGAATGTGGTGAAGCTCCAAACCCTCGAACTTTTTCTCCAACTTCCTCACTGCATTGCAGTATCCAGTCATGGCAGGATTTTTGACATCCCACTCCTTCATTACCTGATTGACCACCAAATCCGAGTCGCCGTAGACCATCAGGCGATGGACGCCGAGTGAGATGGCCATATGCAATCCGTAGAGGAGTGCTTCATACTCAGCTTCGTTACTGGAGGAATCGAAGTGAATCTGGAGGACATAACTGAGTTTATCGCCTCTCGGGGACACCAGGACCACTCCGGCACCAGAATCGTTCAACATCTTAGATCCATCAAAGAACATAGTCCAGTGTTCCGACTGAACTTGAGTCGGCAGTTGCTGTTCAATCCACTCGGCCAAGAAATTTGCGAGTGCTTGAGACTTGATAACCTTCTTTGCTTCGAACTTGATATCCATAGGGAGAAGTTCAATTGCCCACTTAGCCACTCGACCAGTTGCATCTCGATTGTTCATGATTTCAGATAATGGAGCATCGCTGATGACTGAAACCGAGTGGTCTTGGAAATAATGTGCAACTTTCTTCACAGTCAAATAAATTCCATAGACATGCTTCTAGTAATGTGGATATCTCTGCTTGGATGGAATCAAGACTTCAGAGATGTAATACACTGGGCATTGAACTTTATAGGCCTTGCCTTCTTCTTCTCGCTCCACTGTAAGCACTGTGCTGACAACCTGACCAGTGGCTGTAATATACAAGAGTAAAGGCTCTTTGCTGTTCAGAGCAGCAAGCACCGGCTGGGTGGAAAGCAGGGCTTTGAGCTCTATAAACGTTGCTTCAGGTTCAGGAGTCCACTCGAACGTGTCAGAATTTTTCATCAGTCGGTAAAGAGGCAATGCCTTCTCCCCGAGGCGCGAAATGAATCAGCTCAATGCAGCGAGACAACCTGTGAGCTTCTGAACATCGTGCACACGCACAGGGCGTTTCATTCGGAGAATTGCACCAATCTTCTCGGGATTGGCATCTATTCCTCGTTCGGAAACGAGAAGACCGAGTAACTTTCCTCCGGGAACACCGAATGTGCACTTGGACGGATTCAGCTTGATGCCATATCTTCTCAGATTGGCAAAGGTTTCAGCAAGGTCAGTCAGCAGGTTGGGACTTTTGCGTGACTTAACAATGATATCATCCATATACGCCTCCACATTCCGACTGATCTGAGTGAGCAGGCACTTCTGAATCATGCGCATGAATGTGGCACCAGCATTTTTTAGGCCGAAAGGCATGGCGACATAGCAAAAACACCCGAAAGGGGTGATGAAGGCTGTTTTTATTTCATCTGGCCCATACAGTCGGATCTGATGGTATCCAGAATACGCATCAAGAAAAGACAAATGCTCACATCCCGCAGTCGAGTCGACTATCTGATCGATGCAAGGGAGCGAAAAATGATCTTTCTAGCAGGCCCGATTGATATGCTTGAAGTCAATACTCATACAGAGTGAATTATCTTTCTTAGGGACCATGATGATGTTGGCGAGCCACTTAGAGTGGTATATCTAGCGGATGAACTCAACTGCCAGAAGCCGAGCCACTTCCTCGCCAATCACCTTCCTATTCTCCACGGCGGACCAACATGGATGCTCTTTGACTGGTTTGGCTTTGGAGTCGACACACAAACGGTGCTCAGCTAGCCCCTGGGTACACCTAGCATGTCAGAAGGTTTCCATGCGAAGATGTCCCAGTTCCCACGGAGGAACTGGATGAGCGCAGCTTCCTATTTGTTGTCGAGTGTTGTTGAGATGTGGTCGGAGCAGCCATGGGATCTTCCAGATGGATGTGAACTGGCTTCATCTCGCCAGCCGACTAAAATGCGGACTCAGAAGCAGGCTTCTCGGAACGGAGGAAATCACTCGGATCGGCATTCTTCTTGAACTCTTCCAGTTCTACCATTGCCATTTGCTCGTCAGCGATCTTGGAACCCTTCTGCAGGCACTCCTCTGCTCTCTGTCTATTCCCAGTGACTATGATCACACCTTTGGGCCTGGGCATCTTCAGTTTGAGATACATGTAACATGGACGGGCCATGAAATGAGCATATGTCGGCCTGCCCAGAATAGCATGATAGGCACTGTGAAAATCTACCACTTCAAATGTCAACTTTTCCTTGCAAAAATTCTTGGAATCTCCAAAAACCACATCCAAAGCAATCTGCCCGAGTGATTTAGCCTTCTTCCCTGGGATGACTCCGTGGAACTGCATGTTGCTCTCGCTAAGTTGGGGCATCGGAATGCCCATCCCCTGGAGCGTTTCAGCATACAAAATGTTCAGACCACTGCCACCATCCATGAGAACTTTACATAGTCGAGTGACCCCAACGACTGGGTCGACCACCAAAGCTTGCCGCCCAGGGGTAGCAACGTGAGCTAGGTGATTTGACTGGTCGAATGTAATAGGATTCTTTGACCACTTGAGGTATGTCGCAGTTGCCAGAGCAACCATGTTCACCTCTCTGTTGATGACTTTCAATCGACTTTTGCTCTCAACATCAGCAAAAATTACCAAAGTAGCATTGACCTTCGGGTAATCATCTGCCTTTTCTTCCTCTTCATCTTTATCAGAGTCTTCCTCACTTGGCTGACCCTCACAGAACTACTGAATAAGTAGTCTGCACTGTCGAGTGGTGTGTTTGGGCAAAATCAAGTTACCCTCTGCATCTCTCTTCGTGTGGATGTGACACGGTAAATCCAGGACGTCCTGGCCCGACTGGTCCTTCATCTTTTTGGGTATCCACAGCCCCTTAGGCTTTCCTTTGAACTTTCCTTGGGTATTCACCACTTCAGCTTCAGCCTAACCTGTGGCTTCGGCTTTGCGCTTCTGCTTCTGACTGGGGTTTCCACCCCCAGCGTCAGGGTGGACTATCTTCCCTTGCCATTGCGGAGTCGGTCTTCTTCTTCGCCATTCACGTACCGAGTGGCTATCTCCATCATCCGATTCAGAGTCATGGCCCCAGAACGACCAAATTTCAGTGTGAGATCTCTGTACCGCACGCCTTCCTTGAAAGCGCAGACTGCTTTGTGCTCTGAAACATTCTCCACCAGATGGTGAAGGGTAGTCCAGCGCTGGATATAATCCCTCAAGGTCTCACTCGGCTTCTAAACACAATGTTGCAACTCGGACAGCCCAGCGGGCCGCTAGCAAGTGCCTTCAAATGCCTTGATAAATACTCGGGCCAAGTCTTCCCAACAGTATATGCTAGTGGGAGCCAACTGATTCAACCACGCCCTGGCTGAGCCTTCCAGCATCAACGGCAAGTGTTTCATGGCCACTTCATCATTGCCTCCACCGATCCGCACAGCCACTCGGCAGTCCTCTAATCACGTGTCTGGCTTCGACTCGCCAGTAAACTTGCTCACTCCTGCGGCCAATCGGAAATTGGGAGGAACCTCAGCAGCTCAAATGGCTCTGCTGAAACACTCGGGCCCGAAGACAAATGCTCTGCTCCCACTCGGATGATCTCTGTCCAGACCTTCTCTGTTAGCCCTGCCTCTGTCAGCCAGGCCCTGCACAAGGTGTTGGGGAACATAGTAATTTCAAAAAAAATCCTACGCACACGCAAGATCATGGTGATGCATAGAAACGAGAGGGGAGAGTGTCGTCCACGTACCCTCGTAGACCATAAACGGAAGCGTTATGACAACGCGGTTGATGTAGTCGTACGTCTTCACGATCGACCGATCCTTAGTACCGAACGTACGGCACCTCCACGATCTGCACACGTTCAGCTCGGTGACGTCCCACGAACTCATGATCCAGTAGAGATTCGAGGGAGAGTTCCGTCAGCACGACGGCATGATGACGGTGATGATGAAGCTACCGACACAGGGCTTCGCCTAAGCACCGCTACGATATGACCAAGGTGGATTATGGTGGAGGGGGGCACCGCACACGGCTAAGAGATCAATGATCAACTTGTGTGTCTATGGGGTGCCCCCTCCCCCATATATAAAGGAGTGGAGGAGGGGGAGGGCCGGCCCTCTACTATGGCACGCCCTGGGGAGTCCTACTCCCACCGGGAGTAGGATTCCCCCCTTCCAAGTAGTAGGAGTAGGAGAGAAGGAAGGGGAAGAGAGAAGAGAAGGAAGGAGGAGGCGCCGCCCCTCCCCCTAGTCCAATTCGGACTAGGCCTTGGGGGGCGCGGCCTGCCCTAGGCAACCCCTCTCTCTCCCCTAAAGCCCAATAAGGCCCATATACTCCCCGGCGAATTCCCGTAACTCTCCTGTACTCCGATAAATACCCAAACCACTCAGAACCTTTCCGATGTCGGAATATAGCCTTCCAATATATCGATCTTTACGTCTCGAACATTTCGAGACTCCTCGTCATGTCTCTGATCTCATCCAGGACTCCGAACAACCTTCGGTACATCAAAACACATAAACTCATAATACCGATCGTCACCGAACGTTAAGCGTGCGGACCCTACGGGTTCGAGAACTATGTAGACATGACCGAGACTCATCTCCGGTCAATAACCAACAGTGGAACCTAGATGCTCATATTGGCTCCTACATATTCTACGAAGATCTTTATCGGTCAAACCGCATAACCACATACATTGTTCCCTTTGTCATCGGTATATTACTTGCCCGAGATTCGATCATTGGTATCTCAATACCTAGTTCAATCTCGTTACCGGAAAGTCTCTTTACTCGTTCCGTAATGCATCATTCCGCAACTAACTCATTAGTTACATTGCTTGCAAGGCTTATAGTGATGTGCATTACCGAGAGGGCCCAGAGATACCTCTCCGACAATCGGAGTGACAAATCCTAATCTCAATCTATGCCAACTCAAGAAGTACCATCGGAGACACCTGTAGAGCACCTTTATAATCACCCAGTTACGTTGTGACGTTTGGTAGCACACAAAGTGTTCCTCCGGTATTCGGGAGTTGCATAATCTCATAGTCATAGGAACATGTCTAAGTCATGAAGAAAGCAATAGCAACATACGAAACGATCAAGTGCTAAGCTAACGGGATGGGTCAAGTCAATCACATCATTCTCTAATGATGTGATCCCGTTAATCGAATGACAACTCATGTCTATGGCTAGGAAACTTAACCATCTTTGATTCAACGAGCTAGTCAAGTAGAGGCATACTAGTGACACACTGTTTGTCTATGTATTCACACATGTACTAAGTTTCCGGTTAATACAATTCTAGCATGAATAAGAAACATTTATCATGAAATAAGGAAATAAATAATAACTTTATTATTGCCTCTAGGGCATATTTCCTTCAGTCTCCCACTTGCACTAGAGTCAATAATCTAGTTCACATCGCCATGTGATTTAACACCAATAGTTCACATCACCATGTGATTAACACCCATAGTTCTCATCGCGATGTGACCAACACTCAAAGGGTTTACTAGAGTCAGTAATCTTAGTTCACATCGCCATGTGATTAACACCCAAAGAGTACTAAGGTGTGATCATGTTTTGCTTGTGAGAGAAGTTTAGTCAACGGGTCTGCCATATTCAGATCCGTATGTATTTTGCAAATTTCTATGTCAACAATGCTCTGCATGGAGCTACTCTAGCTAATTGCTCCCACTTTCAATATGTATCCAGATTGAGACTTAGAATCATCTGGATCAGTGTCAAAACTTGCATCGACGTAACCCTTTACGACGAACCTTTTTTCACCTCCATAGTCGAGAAACATATCCTAATTCCACTAAGGATAATTTTGACCACCGTCCAGTGATCTACTCCTAGATCACTATTGTACTCCCTTGCCAAACTCAGTGTAGGGTATATAATAGATCTGGTACACATCATGGCATACTTTATAGAACCTATGGCTGAGGCATAGGGAATGACTTTCATTCTCTTTATATCTTCTGCCATGGTCGGGCTTTGAGTATTACTCAATTTCACACCTTACAACACAGGCAAGAACTCTCTCTTTGACTGTTCCATTTTGAACTACTTCAAAATCTTGTCAAGGTATGTACTCATTGAAAAAACTTATCAAGCATCTTGATCTATCTCCATAGATCTTGATGCTCAATATGTAAGCAGCTTCACCGAGGTCTTTCTTTGAAAAACTCCTTTCAAATACTCCTTTATGCTTTCCAGAAAATTCTACATTATTTCCGATCAACAATATGTCATTCACATGTACTTATCAGAAATGCTGTAGTGCTCCCACTCACTTTCTTGTAAATACAGGCTTCACCGCAAGTTTGTATAAAACTATATGCTTTGATCAACTCACCAAAGCGTATATTCCAACTCCGAGATGCTTGCACTAGTCCATAGATGGATCACTGGAGCTTGCACATTTTGTTAGCACCTGTAGGATCGACAAAACCTTCTGGTTGCATCATATACAACTCTTCTTTAAGAAATCCATTAAGGAATGTAGTTTTGACATCCATTTGCCAGATTTCATAAAGTATGGCAATTTGCTAACATGATTCGGACAGACTTAAGCATCGCTACGAGTGAGAAAATCTCATCGTAGTCAACACCTTGAACTTTGTCAAAAACCTTTTTCGACAAGTCTAGCTTTGTAGATAGTAACACTACTATCAGTGTCCGTCTTTCTCTTGAAGATCCATTTATTTTCTATGGCTTGCCGATCATCGGGCAAGTCAACCAAAGTCCACACTTTGTTCTCACACATGGATCCCATCTCAGATTTCATGGTCTCAAGCCATTTTGCAGAATCTGGGCTCATCATCGCTTCCTCATAGTTCGTAGGTTTGTCATGGTCAAGTAACATGACCTCCAGAACAGGATTACCGTACCACTCTGGTGCGGATCTCACTCTGGTTGACCTACGAGGTTCGGTAGTAACTTGATCTGAAGTTACATGATCATCATCATTAGCTTCCTCACTAATTGGTGTAGGAGTCACGGGAACAGATTTCTGTGATGAACTACTTTCGAATAAGGGAGCAGGTACAGTTACCTCATCAAGTTCTACTTTCCTCCCACTCACTTCTTTCGAGAGAAACTCCTTCTCTAGAAAGGATCCATTCTTAGCAACGAATGTCTTGCCTTCGGATCTGTGATAGAAGGTGTACCCAACTGTCTCCTTTGGGTATCCTATGAAGACACATTTCTCTGATTTCGATTTGAGCTTATCAGGATGAAACTTTTTCACATAAGCATCGCAACCCCAAACTTTAAGAAACGACAACTTTGGTTTCTTGCCAAACCAAAGTTTATATGGTGTCATCTCAACAGATTTTGGTGCCCTATTTAACGTGAATGCAGCTGTCTCTAATGCATAACCCCAAAACGATAGTGGTAAATCGGTAAGAGACATCATAGATTGCATCATATCTGATAAAGTACGGTTACGATGTTCGGACACACCATTACGCTATGGTGTTCCAGGTGGCATGAGTTGCGAAACTATTCCGCATTGTTTCAAATGAAGACCAAACTCGTAACTCAAATATTCTCCTCCACGATCAGATCATAGAAACTTTATTTGCTTGTTACGATGATTTTCCACTTCACTCTGAAATTATTTGAACTTTTCAAATGTTTCAGATTTATGTTTCATCAAGTAGATATACCCATATCTACTCAAATCATCTATGAAGGTCAGAAAATAATGATACCCGCCGTGAGCCTCAACACTCATCAGACCGCATACATTAGTATGTATTATTTCCAATAAGTCAGTTGCTCGCTCCATTGTTCCGGAGAACGGAGTCTTGGTCATCTTGCCCATGAGGCATGGTTCGGAAGCATCAAGTGATTCATAATCAAGTGATTCCAAAAGCCCATTAGCATGGAGTTTCTTCATGCGCTTTAGACCAATATGACCTAAACGGCAGTGCCACAAATAAGTTGCACTATCATTATTAACTTTGCATCTTTTGGCTTCAATATTATGAATATGTGTATCACTACGATCGAGATTCAATAAACCATTTACATTGGGTGTATGACCATAGAAGGTTTTATTCATGTAAACAGAATAACAATTATTCTTTGACTTAAATGAATAACCGTATCGCAATAAACATGATCCAATCATATTCATGCTCAACACAAACACCAAATAACATTTATTTTAGGTTCAACACTAATCCCGAAGGTAAAGGGAGTGTGCGATGGTGATCTTATCAACCTTGGAATCACTTCCAACACACATCATCACCTCGCCCTTAACTAGTCTCCGTTTATTTTGCAACTCCCGTTTCGAGTTACTACTCTTAGCAACTGAACCAGTATCAAACACTCAGTTCAATATACCTATGTTCACTATGCCATCCTTCTTATCCGCCAAGTATCTAGGGGAAGTTCTACTTCCAGTGACCATTTCCTTTGCAGTAGAAGCACTCAGTTTCAGGCTTGAGTCTAGCTTTGGGTTTCTTCACGGGAGCAGCAACTTATTTGCCGTTCTTTTTGAAGTTCCTCTTATTCCCTTTGCCCTTTTCTTGAAACTAGTGGTCTTGTCAACCATCAACACTTGATGCTTTTCTTGATTTCTACCTTCGTTGATTTCAGCATCACGAAGAGCTTGGGAATCGTTTCCGTTATCCCTTGCATATTATAGTTCATCACGAAGTTCTAGTAACTTGGTGATAGTGACTAGAGAACTCTGTTAATCACTATCTTATCTGGAAGATTAACTTCCACTTGATTCAAGTGATTGTAGTACTCAGACATTCTGAGCAAATGCTCACTAGTTGAGCTATTCTCCTCCATCTTGTAGGCAAAGTACTTGTCAAAGGTCTCATACCTTTAGACATGGGCATGAGTCTGAAATACTAATTTCAACTCTTGGAACATCTCATGTGCTCCGTGGCATTTAAAAAACGTCTTTGAAGCCCCGATTCTAAGCCGTAAAGCGTGGTGCACTAAACTATCAAGTAGTCATCATATCGAGCTTGCCAAACGTTCATAACATCTGCATTTGCTCCTGCAATCGGTCTGTCACCTAGCGGTGCATCAAGGACATAATTCTTCTGTGCAGGAATGAGGATAATCCTCATATCACGGATCCAATCCGCATCATTGCTACTAACATCTTTCAACTTAGTTTTCTCTAGGAACATATCAAAAAATAAAACAGGGGAGCTAAACACGAGCTATTGATCTACAACATAGATATGCTAATACTACCAGGACTAAGTTCTTGATAAATTAAAATTCAATTAATCATATTACTTAAGAACTCCCACGTAGATAGACATCCCTCTAATCATCTAAGTGATCACATGATCCATATCAACTAAACCATGTCCGATCATCACGTGAGATGGAGTAGTTTTCAATGGTGAACATCACTATGTTGATCATATCTACTATATGATTCACGCTCGACCTTTCGGTCTCCAGTGTTTCGAGGCCATATCTGCATATGCTAGGCTCATCAAGTTTAACCCGAGTATTCTGCATTTGCAAAACTGGCTTGCACCCATTGTATGTGAGAGCTTATCACACCCGATCATCACGTGGTGTCTCGGCACGACGAACTTTCGCAACGGTGCATACTCAGGGAGAACACTTATACCTTGAAATTTAGTGAGAGATCATCTTATAATGCTACCGTCGAACTAAGCAAAATAAGATGCATAAAGGATAAATATCACATGCAATCAATATAAGTGATATGATATGGCATCATCATCTTGTGCCTTTGATCTCCATCTCCAAGGCACCGTCATGATCACCATCTTCACCACCGCGACACCTTGATCTCCGTCGTAGCATCATTGTCGTCTCGCCAACTATTGCTTCTATGACTATCGCTACCGCTTAGTGATAAAGTAAAGCAATTACATGGCGATTGCATTTCATACAATAAAGCGACAACCATATGGCTCCTGCCAGTTGCCGATAACTTCGTTACAAAACATGATCATCTCATACAATAAAATTTAGCATCATGTCTTGACCATATCACATCACAGCATGCCCTGCAAAAACAAGTTAGACGTCCTCTACTTTGTTGTTGCAAGTTTTACGTGGCTGCTACGGGCTGAGCAAGAACCGTTCTTACCTACGCATCAAAACCACAATGATATTTCGTCAAGTATGTGCTATTTTAACCTTCACAAGGACCGGGCGTAGCCACACTCGATTCAACTAAAGTTGGAGAAACTGACACCCGCCAGCCACCGGTGTGCGAAGCACGTTGGTAGAACCAGTCTCGCGTAAACGTACGCGTAATGTCGGTCCGGGCCACTTCATGCAACAATACCGCCGAATCAAAGTATGACATGATGGTAAGCAGTATGACTAGTATCGCCCACAACTCACTTGTGTTCTACTCGTGCATATAACATCTACGCATAAACCTAGCTCGGATGCCACTGTTGGGGAACGTAGTAATTTCAAAAAAATTCCTACGCACACGCAAGATCATGGTGATGCATAGCAACGAGAGGGGAGAGTGTCGTCCACGTACCCTCGTAGACCGTAAGCGGAAGCATTATGACAACACGGTTGATGTAGTCGTACGTCTTCACGATCGACCGATCCTTAGTACCGAACGTACGGCACCTCCGCGATCTGCACACGTTCAGCTCGGTGACGTCCCACGAACTCACGATCCAGTAGAGCTTCGAGGAAGAGTTCCGTCAGCACGACGGCGTGATGACGGTGATGATGAAGCTACCGACGCAGGGCTTCACCTAAGCACCGCTATGATATGACCGAGGTGGATTATGGTGGAGGGGGGCACCGCACACGGCTAAGAGATCAATGATCAACTTGTGTGTCTATGGGGTGCCCCCTCCCCCGTATATAAAGGAGTGGAGGAGGCGGAGGGCCGGCCCTCTACTATGGCGCGCCCTGGGGAGTCCTATTCCCACCGGGAGTAGGATTCCCCCTTCCAAGTAGTAGGAGTAGGAGAGAAGGAAGGGGAAGAGAGAAGAGAAGGAAGGAGGGGGCGCCGCCCCCCCCTAGTCCAATTCAGACTAGGCCTTGGGAGGGCGCGCGGCCTGCCCTAGGCAGCCCCTCTCTCTCCCCCCTAAAGCCAATAAGGCCCATATACTCCCCGGCGAATTCCCGTAACTCTCCGGTACTCCGGTAAATACCCGAACCACTCAGAACCTTTCCGATGTCCGAATATGGCCTTCCAATATATCGATCTTTACGTCTCGAACATTTCGAGACTCCTCGTCATGTCTCTGATCTCATTCGGGACTCCGAACAACCTTCGGTACATCAAAACACATAAGCTCATAATACCGATCGTCACCGAACGTTAAGCGTGCGGACCCTACAGGTTCGAGAACTATGTAGACATGACCGAGACTCATCTCCGGTCAATAACCAACACCGGAACCTGGATGCTCATATTGGCTCCTACATATTCTACGAAGATCTTTATCGGTCAAACCGCATAACCACATATGTTGTTCCCTTTGTCATCGGTATGTTACTTGCCCGAGAGTCGATCGTCGGTATCTCAATACCTAGTTCAATCTCGTTACCGGCAAGTCTCTTTACTCGTTCCGTAATGCATCATCCCGCAACTAACTCATTACTTACATTGCTTGCAAGGCTTATAGTGATGTGCATTACTCAAAGGGCCCAGAGATACCTCTCCGACAATCGGAGTGACAAATCCTAATCTCGATCTATGCCAACTCAACAAGTACCATCGAAGACACCTGTAGAGCACCTTATAATCACCCAGTTACGTTGTGACATTTGGTAGCACACAAAGTGTTCCTCCGGTATTCGGGAGTTGCATAATCGCATAGTCATAGGAACATGTATAAGTCATGAAGAAAGCAATAGCAACATACTAAACGATCAAGTGCTAAGCTAACGGAATGGGTCAAGTCAATCACATCATTCTCTAATGATGTGATCCCATTAATCAAATGACAACTCATGTCTATGGCTAGGAAACTTAACCATCTTTGATTCAACGAGCTAGTCAAGTAGAGGCATACTAGTGACACTCTGTTTGTCTATGTATTCACACATGTACTATCCGGTTAATACAATTCTAGCATGAATAATAAACATTTATCATGAAATAAGGAAATAAATAATAACTTTATTATTGCCTGTAGGGCATATTTCCTTCACAAGGACTGACCTTGCATCAAACCCGGGCTCTCGAGGGTCGACCGGAATCCTCCGCTCGTCGCTGTACGGGCGCCTGTCGTCATATCACTGGGGCGCGTACGAACCACCCCTCGGAGGGGCGTGGGCACTCGACGGCTATCATCACGGTGGTATCGAGGATCAAACTTCCCGTGGCCTTAACCCACGTACTGGTCCTGGTGATAACCACGACTTCACGCCGCAGAGGCGATCTTGGGCTGTGTGCCGACTGAACTGTGTCTGCCATGACAGACCTGTTGTGGATCCTATTGCGCGACTGAGAAACAGCAGAGTTTTGTTCTCCGGCCACCCTAAGCAGTGCCCGAATCTGCTGTAAACCTCTACCAGCCTCGAAACGGGACGACTGGATCGAATCTGCAATATGTGCAGCTGTTGCAACATTTTGGATCGGGGTGGTATACCTGACAATCTTCACGAGGTCCCGTCGGAAACAATTGTCGCTGCCGTCGACTGGAGCCTGGGAGTTGCTTGCGGGCGCGGTCGTCGAGTGACTGCTGAAGATGCTCCAGGCATGCACGCTCAGCCAGAGTGGCTATGTGCGCAACTTCCAAGGCCTGAGCCTCGGGGTCTCCCCAATGATAGGGCTCTAGAGAGCTTGCTCGTTTCTGCACTGCAGCTCCTCCCTCTGCTCCGCAGTGAGAGCTTGAGGATAGTACTCGTCGTTGCCGCGCGACGGACCGCCGCTGTCACCCCCGCCACGAGGAAACCCAGGTGGGCTACGATGGGGGCCAACCATGAGGACCTTCGCCGCGGGGTCGTTGCTTTCGCACTCAGAGAGAGTATCCGAGTGGCCAGTCGGCAGATCGAACAACCCATAGAGAGATTCATCGGGCTCGATTGCCGCAATTTGGGGAGTGCCCGACTGACGGGCCACCGCATGCTTCACCCACCGCTGGAGCCGCGAGCAACCGAATCGCTTGCGGCGGCGAGCAGCGGGGAGCAAAGACGCCGCGGGTGCCGACCGATACTGAGTCGACGGCTGCCGCAGGAGGACGCCACAGGCACTCGCGCGAAAGTGCGTCTCCCCGCGAATGGGGAGCGCCTCGACGTCGACGGGGGCTTCTTGGAGCCAAGCTGAGTCGTCGGCGATGAAGGTGAGCCCGCCAAGACGGATCTTGTGGCCCAAGGACAATCCACCACCGGAAATCATGTTGATGAAGATCGAAGATCGCAACCTCACCGGAAGTCGCTCAGACGCCTGCCCCACGGTGGGCGCCAATTGTCGTGGGAACAGATCTGACAGTAGAGATAGGGGGTACGTAGGAGGAGGCAGTGCCTAGCTACGACGAGGTTGTACACTCGGTTTTATGAGTCCAGGCCCCTCTCGGAGGAGGTAACAACCCTACGTCTCGGTGCTGCGGAGGCTTGTTGATTGGAGTGTTGAGTTACAGGGGGTGCGAACCCTTGTGCCAGAGGGGAGGGGTGGCTTATATAGAGTGCGCCGACCCCTCGCAGTCCTCAGTTACTCAAGGGTTCAATGAGAGTATAATGTCACGCACGTTACTGGTAACGCTCGTATTAAATGATCTTTATGACGACGGAGTGAATGTCTGACCGTTGCCATCCAGGGGTGGCTCTAGGTCTTCTGTCCTCCGAGTGGATTCTTGTCTTCCGAGTGAATAATGATGGTCGAGTGGAATCGGGATATCCGAGTGAGATCTTCTGTCGAGTGGATTGCACTTCATGGGGATTTCAGTCGGTATCTTCTGTTTAACTTTGTAGGTCTTGTCCTCTTGTACAGTGTCCTTGGGTGGGGCATACAGGTCAGGCCTATGACTCTACCCTAGGTACATGTCATCGTCAGCATCCTCGTGGTGGACCTGTGTCCTCGGTCTCTGCCGTTGCGACGGTCTTTGCTCCAGCGTCCGCGTGGAGCTTGGGAGGTAGTCCAGGAGCGGATGCAGATTGTGGTCTGCATCGACGACATCTGGAAGACGGAATGTGTGCTGGGTTCGTGGTTCGTGGATGGCAGGTATGGTTTCCTCCTTCGGCGTCTTAGTCGTGATGGGGTGCCAGATCTGGAGTTCGATGGCGTGTCCGGGGTGTTGCCCCGGTCTGATTCGTTCAATGGCAATGGCTTCACTTTTAGTGAGCCATCTTGGAGGTCCGTAAAGCTGCATATCAGCGATGGAGCCGCGTCGATCTCGGGTGAGGAGGTGATCCGTCATTCTTTTCTTCGGTGGCTGCTGCGGTGGTGCCGGAGGCAGGTGCCGGGCGTTGGTGTCAAGCTCAGAGATGTTTTGCTATCTTTCAGTTTTGTTATGTCAGTTCTTACGTGACTTGTATTTTGTTTTTTATGATATGAATGAAACACGTATTACCATGCAAAAACGTATTTTAAAACGGCTAAACGTGTATAAAAAATATTCCTGGTGTGTACAAAAAAAAGTAAAACATACATTAAATAATGTAGAGATCGAAAACTTATATTTAAAAATATTTCTTATTTAAAAATGTTAAATATGTATATAGAAATGTTTTTTACTTACATGAGAAACTACAACGTGTGTCAAGAAATATTTATTGCCAATAAAAAATATTCACGGTGTATTGAAAAATGTTGACCATGTATTAAAAAATATTAATCTTTTTTTTCTAAACATGTAGTAAAAATGTATTTGAAAGATATATACCAAAAATATAATTTTTCAATAAAATTTAATCATGTGTTTAAAACATGTTAAACATGTGTAAAAGATATATTTCTTATGTATACGGAAAATGTTGAATATGTACTGAAAAAAGTTGACATGTGTTGCACAGAAAAAGAACAGGTGAAAAAGGACAAAGAAACAAAGAAAAATGAAGAAGCCCAATAAAACCATAAATAAAAAACAAAGAAAACTAAGAAAATAGAAAATGGAAAACCGAAGAAAATCAATGTAAAAAAATTGGAAAGACAAATAACTAAGAAAGAAACAAATGAAAATGAAGAGAACCAAGAAAGAAACCAAGAATAATGAAGAAAAGGAAAAAAACCAGTAAAGACCAAGAAAGACGCTAAGCAAAACAAAAAGAAAAAACAAAGAAAGAAATCCGGTGAAAACAATGAAACAAATGAAGAAACCCGGTGAAAACCGAAGAAAAAACAAAAAACATAGAAAGGAAACAAGAAAAAACCATAATATGAAAACAAGGAAAAACCAAAGAAAACCCGCGCTAAAAAAGAAAGGAAACCAAAGAAAAAGCAAGAAAAACCGACAACCCGAGAAAGAAACAAAAATTCAAAATATATGAAGAATAAAGAAAAATAAAAAAACACGTGAAGAAACAAAGAAAACCTGAACCAAGAAAGGAAAAAAAAACAAAAGAAAACCGAAGGGAATGGGGTAATCGTTCGCGAGCGAGCAAACCAAATGGCATCTTAGTCTCAATATTTGCCCTTTCGGGAGACGACTTGTGATTAGCAAGTCAGCCATGTCCTAAAGAAATTGTGGGAGTAGAGAAGCGATCGCAAGTGAGCGAACAATATGGGCTGGCCCAGAACTCGTTTCATCTCGCATGAAGCGAGATATAGGCCTCGCGCCTTACGAGCCCTCGGCTCTTCAGGCGCCAACAAGGTCATGGCCGCTCGCTAGGCTCGTTCATGGGCTGTGGCCGATTCCCTTTTTGCCGTCTCGCTCGCTCGCCAGGTTCTCTCGGTTTTTTCGTTCGTAATTTTTTACTATACTGACTCAGCCATCGGTTTTTACATAGATTAAATATTTTGTGCAATTTATTTTGAATCACGGATTCTAAAAACCAGTCAATTTCTTTTCTGTAAAACCGGATGACCATTCACCGTCAAAAATAAAAAATTCCTAAATTTGAAAACAATTCAATATTTGGTAATAATTAAAAAATCAGAAAGAAGTTCAATGTTTTTTTAAGTTATCATATTTGAAGACAGTTGATGATTTTGAAAAAAGTTTGAGAATTTTCTGAAATTTCACCAAATTTATAAAAAAATCATGAATTTGAAAAACATCATAAAAGTTGGAAAAAGTTCAAAAAATTCGAACAAAACATTCATATTTTTTTTACAAAATTGGAAAAAGTTAACAAATTTTGAAAAAGTTCAGGAATTTGAAAATGTTCTTAAATATTAAGAAGATCACTAGTTCTTTTTTTTGAACACTAAAGTTCACTAGTTCACATAACCTACTTTTTTTGGTTATTTAGGGCATTTACAATGCAGGCGCTAAGGACAGACGCCAGGTTTTTAATGCTACTCGATTTCAGCGATTCCCGTCCAATCGCAGCAAAATCGTTGGCGCCGATGCCATATCATTCGCCGGGCGCTCCAGCCCTCTTTTTTGTACGGATTAAACTGGTCCGGAGGCAGGCGCTTAACTATAAGCGTTGTACACAAAGGCTCCAAGGCAGACGCAAGGTTTAAATTTCCTTTTTTATTTTCCTCAAGCACCTTTGGAAGCGCCTTCCGTTGGAGATGCCCTTAGAGGAGATCCAGCCGACTTCATCTACATGGAAGTTGAGATAAGGAGGCTATCTTTCCTTAAAGATACCTATGCCAATGGTGGTATGGAAAGCAAGGTCGTACCTAGTAGTAAGTCACTGATCATCACATTTCTCACTTCTCTGCATTACAGCACTCGAATTCCTCCTGAAGAAAACTTCTCTGATATGTAGTGCCAGGAAGTTGCAACGTGAGAGGGAGATGCTCTGCAGACAAATGAAAGAGTGGCTCTTGATCCAGGAAAGAGAGAGCATGTACACCAAGTGGGGAGTTTCACTGTCCTCCAAGAGGAGAAGGCTTCAGGTGGCACATCGCCTTTGGACTGAAACCAAAAACCTCAAGCATGTCAAGGAGAGCGCTTCCCTTGTCGCCCGATTGATCAGCCTCCTAGAGCCAGGGAAGGCGCTGAGGGAGATGTTTGGACTAAGCTTCGCGCCGCAGCAGTTCAGCCGACGATCCCACAATAGTTTTTGTTGGACTGATTATGACATGCAAATGAACACAGGAGGTTTTCGTTGTTCCCTTGTTGGATATATAGAATTATATTGGAGCATTGGTGGTTGTAGCTTATATAGGCCCTTCAATGTGTTTTCTGTATGATATTGTAAAGTGCATCGACCCTACTCAATCTTACAACATCAAGTTCGATTGAGAAGAGAATGTCGTTTTGGCTCTCGGCCTTCATGGAGGCCGGTTTTTTTGAAAAAATCAAAATTTGAAAATTTAATTTCAAAAAAACTGAAATAGATTGTACAAGTAAACAAGGATGTGAGGGGTATGTGTGTAAAATTTTAGGATGAAATACGTTGAAATGCGATCTGTATAAAAAAGACAAGTTCTTAGTCTGTGAAGATGAATAGTATCATGTGTTAAAAGCCCCAGATTTGTCTTTTTTGCAGAGCCTCATTTCAGCGTATTTCGTCCTGAAAATTTTCACACTTATGCCCTATGCCTTCATCTATCTCTGTATTTTTTTTCATAATTTTTTGAAATGTAAAAAATGCGAATTTTCACGAATTTTGAATTTTGCATTTGGAGGCCTCCATGGAGCTTCAATTATAGAACTAATTTTTTCTAATTAATTTCTCGTTTACATTTTGAATATTTAGACAAAAAAAGAAGGAAAAGATTCTATTTCCCAAATTTATTAAAGAAAAAAAGGAGCAATCGAAGAATTAGAAAAGGATCTACAAAAGGAAATTAACTCTGGCCTCGAAAAGCAATTTTGCATTTTGCACTGTCTACTGAACTGGGGTCAAATATGCAACACTTCTGTATAAGTTGATAATACATGGTGTGTTCGTCTGTTTCCAAAGAGATATGTGCAATTTATGGAAGAACATTCAACATGGATTTGTGATCAATCTCTACACTTCGTTACAGCCCTCAGCAAGAAGTACAATTTCTAGCACTGACAAAATACATACATATTCACACTTTTCTCTGAGTAATACATCTCCAGAGTCCATCAATTACAGCCCTCGACAAGATGCCAGGCCATACATCTCTACACTTTTCTGTGAGCAATACATCTCTAGAGTCCATCAATTACAGCCCTCGACAAGATGTCGAGCAAACGATAGCGAGGATTACTGCCTTGATTGGAGGTGGCATCAACGTGACCGAGCTGAGAACCAGCCGAGGATAGGACATCTCGGCGAGGAATCAGACGGCGCTCGGGTCACCGTCTTCACCATGGCGACGAGGAAGTCTTCGAGCCCGCACGGGATGGCGACCACCTTCCCCTCGACGGCGTCCTCCTTCTTGGCCTTGGCCATCAGCGACGCGAAGTGCTTGCTGCGTAGGTGCGATGCCGGCAGCTCGAACTCGTGGTGGCTGTACCCGGGCGGCTCCACCCGCACCTTCACGCGCTGCTCCGGCTTCTGCGTCGTCGTCTGCTTCGTCTTGCCGCTGAAGAACCCCATGGCGTCGCTCGGCCGCGGGCGGGCGCGCGCACGCACCAAGGGAACGCCGACCGGGGAACGCTCGGCGGCGGCGTGCGGGCTCCGGCGAAACGGATCTAGGTCTCGAATCAGAAAATGTCGCAAAGTGGTTACGGACTTGCGGTGACGCGATCGGTGCTGCATATATGATGGAACCTCCTCGGCACGGTATCGGTTTGGCGGGGATTCCGAGTGGTCGATGAGAGTGAACTCTGAATACGATTAAAACTAGTGATTGCGCCTTACGAGGGGAGCGCCTATGTCTCGCTTGACGCGAGACGTAGGGCAGCCTTGCTTGAGGAGCACGAGACTGGGCTGGTCCATTTTGAGGGGAGTTTCTTTCTTTTTTTACTTTTCTCCACACACACACGCGCGCGCGCGCACACACACACACACCAGTGGTAGTTACAAAAAACACTCTACATAAAACATTTGAAAAATGTTAATCTAGCATCTAAAAAATATTTAATGTGTATAGAAAAATGTTTCTCATGTATACGAATAAATATATACAATGTGTATGAAAAATGTTGATCATGTCTTTAAAAAATGTTAATCAATCATTTGAACAAACTGTTAATCAAGTATTTAAAAAATGTTAATAGAGCATTTGAAACCTGTTAAATGTGTACATAAAAAGGTTTGTCATATATACGAAAAATATAGACAAAAAAATACAATATGTAGGAAAATGCTCATCAAGTATTTTAAAAAGGCCAAACGTGTATAAAAAATATTCTTGGTGTGTACAAAAAATGTAAAACATACATTAAATAAATGTAGAGGATTTGAGAACTGTTAAATGTGTACATAAAAAGGTTTGTCATATATACGAAAAATATATACAAAACAAATACAATGTGTATGAAAAATGCTCATCAAGTATTTAAAAAAAGCTAAACGTGTATAAAAAATATTCTTGGTGTGTAATTAAAATTTAAAACGTACATTAAATAATGGTAGAGATTGGAGAAAAATATTTAATTTTCTAATTTTTATTTAAAAATGTTAAACATGTATATAAAAATGTTTTTTACCTACACAAAAAATGTACAATGTGTGCAAGAAATGTTTATTGCCATTAAAAAATACTCGCGGTGTATTAAAAATGTTGATCATGTATTAAAATAATAGTAATATTTTATTTAAATATATTGAACATGTAGTAAAAATGGATTTGAAAGATATATAACAAAAATATAAGTTTAAATTTTTTTGATCATGTATTTAAAACATCTTAAACATGTATATAAAATATATTTCTGATGTATACAAAAAATGTTGAGTATGTACTGAAAAAAGTTGACATGGGTTGGACAGAAAAGAAACAGGTGAAAAACGACAAAGAAACAAAGAAAAATGAAGAAGCCCAATAAAACCCATATAGAAAAAACGAAGAAAACCCAAACATAGAAAGCCCAAGAAAATAAACGCAAAATAATGGAAACATAGATAACCGAGAAAGAAACAACGGAAAAAGAAGAAAACCGAGAAAAAAACCGAAAATAAGGAAGAAAAGAAAAAAAACCCAGTAAAGACATAAGAAAACACTAAGCATAACAAAAAGAAAAAAGAAAGAAAGAAATCCAGTGAAAACAGTGAAAAAACCGGTGAAAACTGAAGGAAAAAGGAAAAAACAAAGAAAGGAAACAAGAAAAAACCAAAAAATGAAAACAAGGAAAAAACAGAGAAAACCCCGTGCAGAAAAGAAAGGAAACAAAAGAGAAAACGAGAAAACCCGAGAAAGGAACAAAAAAAATGAAATATATGAAGAATAAAGAAAAATCAAAATACCCATGGAGAAACAAAGAAAACATGAAGAAAAAAGAAAAGGAACCAAGAAAGGAAAAAACAAAACAAAAAACACGAAGGGAATGAGATAATCGATCGCGAGCGAGCGAACCAAGCAGCATCTCAGTCTCAATATTTGCGTTTTTCGGGAGACGACTTGTGATAAGCAACTCAGCCATGTCCTAAAAAATGTGGGAGTAGATAAGCGATCACGAACGAGCGAATAATATGAGCTGGCTCAGTACTGTAGCGTTAAGGGGAATCCTTCATGCGCGAGCTCGTGTCATCTCGCATGAAGCGAGATATAGGCCTCGCGCCTTAAGATCCCTCGGCTCTTCAGGCACAAAAAGGTCATGGGTGCTCGCTAGGCTCGTTCGTGGGCTGTGGCCGAATTCTCTCTCTGCCCTCTCGCTCTCTCGCCAGGTTCGCAGGGTTTTTTTCGTTCGTAATCTCTTACTGCACTGACTCGGCCATCAGTTTTTATATAGATTAAAATAATTTGTGCATAATTTTTTTTAAATATCACGGATTCTAAATTCCAGTCAATTCCTTTTTTGTAAAACCGGATGACCATTCACCATCGAAAATTAAAAATTGCTAAATTTGAAAAACAATTCAATATTTGGGAAAAATTAAAAAATCTGAAAGAAGTTTGATCTTTTTTAAAGTTATCATATTTGAAAACAGTTCTTAATGTTGGAGAAAGTTTGAGAAATTTCTATAAGTTCACCAAATTTATAAAAAGATCATGAATTTGAAAAACATCATAAAAATTAAAAAAATCATAAAAATTCAAACAAAACATTCATAAAAAATTGAAAACAAAAATTGCGAAATTGGAAAAAGTTAACAAATTTTGAAAAAGTTCAGGAATTTTAGAATGATTTTAAATATTAAAAAGTCCACTAGTTCATAGAACCTACTTTTTCTTGTTGTTTAAAGGAGATCCAGCCGACTCCATCTACATGGAAGTGGAGATAAGGAAGCTATCTTTCCTACCTATGCCAATGGTGGTATGGAAAGCAAGGTCGTAGCTGGTAGCCTAAACACTACTCTGGTTTCAAGGTAAGTCACATTTCTCACTTCTCTGCATTCCAACACTCGAATTCCTCCCGACGGAAACTACTCCGATATGTAATGGCATGAAGTTGCAAAGTGAGAGGGAGATGCTGCTGGAATTTTGTCTATTTTGGGCCTAGCCCAATAGCAGTTTCAGAAATTCCTAATAAATCCTAGAGGCCCACGCAGCCCATTCGTGCAAGGCAAGAGGTGGAACTAAAGTTTAGTCCCACATTGCTAGTTTAGAAGGAGTTGGACCTCTTTATAAGGGAGGCTCTTTCTCCACATGTACTAAAGTTTAGTCCCACATTGCTAGTTTAGAGGGAGTTGGACCTCTTTATAAGGGAGGCTCTTTCTCCACATGTATGAGGATGAGAACAAGAGGGACATCCACGCACGCTCCTCCTCCGCCGCCCGCCTCGCCACGCCACGCCTCGTCACAACGCGCCGCGGGTTGCGGGAATGAGCCGATGTCTAAATTTTTGCCACGCACGACGGGTATACGAAAGGTCACGCGGAAGCTGAAACGTTTTTTCTGTAGTGGAGAATTGTATACGAACGGCGCACCTCTTCGCCTGCTGCCTGTTCGTTTCGTCTCCCTCGTTCTCTTCAGCTCCCGGCGCAGCCTCTCGCCTCCTCTTGCGCCTATAAAAGGGAGGTCGCTCCTCTCAGAGAGACGCACCAAAACCTCTTCTTCCTCTTGCCACAAGTTCCCGAGCACTACGCTGCTGCTACGTTCTTCCCCATCCCGGCTTGCGGCGTGCACCGCAGGTCGGGACAGTAGGCCTCCGGAACTGCACCTTTTGAGTCCTGCATGGGAGAAGGGTGATAAGATTTTTGGGGAGCGCTCAGCGCGACTACTGACTTCTTCGTCCCGGACGCCCCGGACTCCGACGACTACTTCCCCGACGACGACTTCTTCCCCGACGTCGACAACCTCCTCGACGACATGGTTGGCGAGGACACCGACCCCAAGACCGGTGCATCTGCTCCTGTTCCGTACGTTCTCATACTCTTCCTGTTAGAGGTTCTGTCACAACTTCTTGCTCTAGTGTCTGTTCTAGATGTGTTCGGTTCTAGTTCATATATGCAGATGTTGTTTACCTTCTCTTTGTCAAATCGCATGATTTGTTTTATCACTGCTATACTAGTCGTGCTTTATCTAGTATTTCTGTTAATAAAATCATTCGGTAAATTGCTCATATTTCCAACAATCCAAAAACCTTATTATAGGCAATTTACCCCAAGTGGTTTTGCTGCTTCCATGAGACCTCCTATGTTTGAGGGTATCCACTATAAGAGGTGGCGCGTGAGAGCAGTCTTATGGTTTCAAACCATGAGTTGCTATGACGCCACTCTTGGCAAACCTGAAAGGGAGCTTGATGCTCAACAGGCACAAGCTTTTCAGAAAATGGATACTTTGTTTAAGGCTGCTCTCTTGAGTGTTCTTGGTGAGAACATAGTTGATGCTTATGCGTCAATTGATAATGGAAAAGATATGTGGGATGCACTCGAAGCCAAGTTTGGGGTCTCGGATGCTGGCACTGAGCTGTATATCATGGAGCAATTCTATGATTACAGGATGACTGAAGAGCGCTCCGTGGTTGAGCAAGCTCATGAGATACAGTCATTTGCTAGAGAACTTGAGCACTTCAGTTGTATGCTACCGGACAAGTTTGTTGCCAGAGGTGGAAGAAAATGCGAGAGCAAAGGACACACGTGCTCGAGGGATTAGGGAGGATCTAGTGCCAATCTGGTACAGAAGAAGAACTTCCAGCCCCACAAGTTCAAGAACAAGGGCAAGTTTGATGGTAAAGCAAAGTTTGATGGGAAGAACAAGGTTGTGCAACACACGGACTTCAAGAAGAAGAATGACAAGAAGAAAGGTGTTTGTCATGTGTGCGGGGATCATGATCATTGGGCTCCTAGTTGCCCTAATTGAAACAAATATGCCCTAGAGGCAATAATAAAGTTGTTATTTATATTTCCTTATATCATGATAAATGTTTATTATTCATGCTAGAATTGTATTAACCAGAAACTTAGTACATGTGTGAATACATAGACAAAACAGAGTGTCACTAGTATGCCTCTACTTGACTAGCTCGTTGAATCAAAGATGGTTAAGTTTCCTAACCATAGACATGAGTTGTCATTTGATTAACGGGATCACATCATTAGAGAATGATGTGATTGACTTGACCCATTCCGTTAGCTTAACATTTGATCGTTTAGTATATTGCTATTGCTTTCTTCATGACTTATACATGTTCCTATGACTATGAGATTATGCAACTCCCGAATACCGGAGGAACACTTTGTGTGCTACCAAACGTCACAACATAACTGGGTGATCATAAAGGTGCTCTACAGGTGTCTCCAATGGTACTTGTTGAGTTGGCATAGATCGAGATTAGGATTTGTCACTCCGATTGTCGGAGAGGTATCTCTGGGCCCTCTCGGTAATGCACATCACTATAAGCCTTGCAAGCAATGCAACTAATGAGTTAGTTGCAGGATGATGTATTACGGAACGAGTAAAGAGACCTGCCGGTAATGAGATTGAACTAGGTATTGAGATACCGATGATCGAATCTCGGGAAAGTAACATACCGATGACAAAGGGAACAACATATGTTGTTATGCGGTTTGACTGATAAAGATCTTCGTAGAATACGTAGGCACCAATATGAGCATCCAGGTTCCGCTATTGGTTATTGACCGGAGATGAGTCTCAGTCATGTCTACATAGTTCTCGAACCCGTAGGGTTCGCACGCTTAACGTTCGGTGACGATCGGTATTATGAGTTTATGTGTTTTGATGTATCGAAGGTAGTTCGGAGTCCCGGATATGATCACGGACATGACGAGGAGTGTCGAAATGGTCGAGACATAAAGATTGATATATTGGACGGCTATATTCGGACACCGGAAGTGTTCCGGGTGGTTTCGAAGAAAACCGGAGTGCCGGAGGGGTTACCGGAACCCCCCGGGGAAGTATTGGGCCTTAGTGGGCCTTAGGGGGGGGGAGAGAGAGGGCAGCAGCCCAGGAGGTGGCGCCCCCCTCCCATGGGGAGTCCGAATTGGACTAGGGGAGGGGGCGCGGCCCCTCTTTCCCTCTCCCTTTCTTTCCTTGCCCCTTCCCCTTCCTAGTAGGACTAGGAAAGGATGAATCCTACTCCTACTAGGAGGAGGATTCCTCCTCTCCTTGGGGCGCACCAAGGTCGGCCGGCCTCCCCCTTGCTCCTTTATATACGGGGGCGGGGGGCACCCTAGGACACACAAGTTGATTGTTCCAAGCCGTGTGTGGTGCCCCCCTCCACCATATTCCACCTCGGTCATATCGTAGCGGTGCTTAGGTGAAGCCCTGCGTCGATAACTTCATCATCACCGTCGTCACGCCGTCGTGCTGACGAAACTCTCCCTCGAAGCTCTACTTGATCGTGAGTTCGTGGGACGTCACCGAGCTAAACGTGTGCAGATCGCGGAGGTGCCGTATGTTCGGTACTAGGATCGGTCGATCGTGAAGACGTACGACTACATCAACCGCGTTGTCATAACGCTTCCGCTTACGGTCTACGAGGGTACGTGGACAACACTCTCCCCTCTCGTTGCTATGCATCACCATGATCTTGCGTGTGCGTAGGATTTTTTTGAAAATACTACGTTCCCCAACAGTGGTATCAGAGCCAAGTTTATGCATAGATGTTATATGCACGAGTAGAACACAAGTGAGTTATGGGCGATACTAGTCATACTGCTTACCAGCATGTCATACTTTGATTCGGCGGTATTGTTGGATGAAGCGGCCCGGACCGACATTACGCGTATGCTTACGCGAGACTGGTTCTACCGACGTGCTTTGCACACAGGTGGCTGGCGGGTGTCAGTTTCTCCAACTTTAGTTGAATCGAGTGTGGCTACGACCGGTCCTTGTGAAGGTTAAAACAGCACATACTTGACGAAATATCGTTGTGGTTTTGATGCGTAGGTAAGAACAGTTCTTGCTCAGCCCATAGCAGCCACGTAAAACTTGCAACAACAAAGTAGAGGACATCTAACTTGCTTTTGCAGGGCATGTTGTGATGTGATATGGTCAAGACATGATGCTAAATTTTATTGTATGAGATGATCATGTTTTGTAACACAGTTATCGGCAACTGGCAGGAGCCATATGGTTGTCGCTTTATTATATGAAATGCAATCGCCATGTAATTGCTTTACTTTATCACTAAGCGGTAGCGATAGTCGTAGACGCAATAGTTGGCGAGACGACAACAATGCTACGATGGAGATCAAGGTGTCGCGCCGGTGACAATGGTGATCATGACGGTGCTTTGGAGATGGAGATCAAAGGCACAAGATGATGATGGCCATATCATATCACTTATATTGATTGCATGTGATGTTTATCCTTTATGCATCTTATTTTGCTTAGTTCGACGGTAGCATTATAAGATGATCTCTCACTAAATTTCAAGGTATAAGTGTTCTCCCTGAGTATGCACCGTTGCGACAGTTCGTCGTGCCGGCACACCACGTGATGATCGGGTGTGATAAGCTCTACGTTCAAATACAACGGGTGCAAGCCAGTTTTGCACACGCAGAATACTCGGGTTAAACTTGACGAGCCTAGCATATGCAGATATGGCCTCGGAACACTGGAGACCGAAAGGTCGAGCGTGAATCATATAGTAGATATGATCAACATAGTGATGTTCACCATTGAAAACTACTCCATCTCACGTGATGATCAGACATGGTTTAGTTGATTTGGATCATGTGATCATTTAGATGACTAGAGGGATGTCTATCTAAGTGGGAGTTCTTAAGTAATATGATTAATTGAACTTTAATTTATCATGAACTTAGTACCTGATAGTATTTTTGCATGTCTATGTTGTTGTAGATAGATGGCCCTTGCTGTTGTTCCGTTGAATTTTAATGCGTTCCTTGGGAAAGCTAAGTTGAAAGATGATGGTAGCAACTACGCGGACTGGGTCCGTAACTTGAGGATTATCCTCATTGTTGCATAGAAGAATTACGTCCTGGAAGCACCGCTAGGTGCCAAACCCGCTGCAGGAGCAACGCAGATGTTATGAACGTCTGGCAGAGCAAAGCTGATGACTACTCGATAGTTCAGTGTGCCATGCTTTACGGCTTAGAACCAGGACTTCAACGACATTTTGAACGTCATGGAGCATATGAGATGTTCCAGGAGTTGAAGTTAATATTTCAAGCAAATGCCCGGATTGAGAGATATGAAGTCTCCAATAAGTTCTACAGCTGCAAGATGGAGGAGAATAGTTCTGTCAGTGATCATATACTCAAAATGTCTGGGTATAACAATCACTTGATTCAACTGGGAGTTAATCTTTCGGATGATAGTGTCATTAACAGAATTCTTCAATCACTGCCACCAAGCTACAAGAGCTTCGTGATGAACTATAACATGCAAGGGATGGATAAGACAATTCCCGAGCTCTTCGCGATGCTAATGGCTGCGGAGGTAGAAATCAAGAAGGAGCATCAAGTGTTGATGGTCAGCAAGAACACCAGTTTCAAGAAAAAGGGTAAGGGAAGAAGGGGAACTTCAAGAAGAACGGCAAGCAAGTTGCTGCTCAAGTGAAGAAACCCAAGTCTGGACCTAAGCCTGAGACTGAGTGCTTCTACTGCAAAGGGACTGGTCACTGGAAGCGGAACTGCCCCAAGTATTTGGCGGATAAGAAGGATGGCAAGGTGAACAATGGTATATGTGATATACATGTTATTGATGTGTACCTTACTAATGCTCGCAGTAGCACCTGGGTATTTGATACTGGTTCTGTTGCTAATATTTGCAACTCGAAATAGGGACTACGGATTAAGCGAAGATTGGCTAAGGAAGAGGTGACGATGCGCGTGGGAAATGGTTCCAAAGTCGATGTGATCGTGGTTGGCACACTACCTCTACATCTACCTTCGGGATTAGTTTTAGACCTGAATAATTGTTATTTGGTGCCAGCGTTGAGCATGAACATTATATCTGGATCTTGTTTGATGCGAGACGGGTATTCATTTAAATCTGAGAATAGTGGTTGTTCTATTTATATGAGTAATATCTTTTATGGTCATGCACCCTTGAAGAGTGGTCTATTCCTTTTGAATCTCGATAGTAGTGATACACATATTCATAATATTGAAGCCAAAAGATGCAAAGTTGATAATGATAGTGCAACTTATTTGTGGCACTGCCGTTTAGGTCATATTGGTGTAAAGCGCATGAAGAAACTCCATTCTGATGGACTTTTGGAATCACTTGATTATGAATCACTTGGTACTTGCGAACCATGCCTCATGGTCAAGATGACTAAAACGCCGTTCTCCGGAACAATGGAGCGAGCAACAGATTTGTTGGAAATCATACATACTGATGTATATGGTCCAATGAATGTTGAAGCTCGCGGCAGGTATCGTTATTTTCTCACCTTCACAGATGATTTGAGCAGATATGGGTATATCTACTTGATGAAACATAAGTCTGAAACATTTGAAAAGTTCAAAGAATTTCAGAGTGAAGTGGAAAATCATCCTAACAAGAAAATAAAGTTTCTACGATCTGATCGTGGAGGAGAATATTTGAGTTGCGAGTTTGCTCTTCATTTGAAACAATGCGGAATAGTTTCGCAACTCACGCCACCCGGAACACCACAGCGTAATGGTGTGTCCGAACGTCGTAATCGTACTTTACTAGATATGGTGCGATCTATGATGTCTCTTACTGATTTACCGCTATCGTTTTGGGGTTATGCTTTAGAGACGGCTGCATTCGCGTTAAATAGGGCACCATCTAAATCCGTTGAGATGACACCTTATGAACTGTGGTTTGGCAAGAAACCAAAGTTGTCGTTTCTTAAAGTTTGGGGCTGCGATGCTTATGTGAAAAAGCTTCAACCTGATAAGCTCGAACCCAAATCGGAGAAATGTGTCTTCATAGGATACCCAAAGGAGACTGTTGGGTACACCTTCTATCATAGATCCGAAGGCAAGACATTCGTTGCTAAGAATGGATCCTTTCTAGAGAAGGAGTTTCTCTCGAAAGAAGTGAGTGGGAGGAAAGTAGAACTTGATGAGGTAACTGTATTTGCTGCCTTATTAGAAAGTAGTTCATCACAGAAATCTGTTCCTGTGACTCCTACACCAATTAGTGAGGAAGCTAATGATGATGATCATGTAACTTCAGATCAAGTTACTACCGAACCTCGTAGGTCAACCAGAGTAAGATCCCGACCAGAGTGGTACGGTAATCCTGTTCTGGAGGTCATGTTACTTGACCATGACGAACCTACGAACTATGAGGAAGCGATGATGAGCCCAAATTCCGCAAAATGGCTTGAGGCCATGAAATCTGAGATGGGATCCATGTATGAGAACAAAGTGTGGACTTTGGTTGACTTGCCCGATGATCGGCAAGCCATCGAGAATAAATGGATCTTCAAGAAGAAGACTGACGCCGACGGTAATGTTACTGTCTACAAAGCTCGACTTGTTGCGAAAGGTTTTCGACAAGTTCAAGGAGTTGACTACGATGAGACTTTCTCACCCGTAGCGATGCTTAAGTCCGTCATGTTAGCAATTTCCGCATTTTATGATTATGAAATTTGGCAAATGGATGTAAAGACTGCATTCCTGAATGGATTTCTGGAAGAAGAGTGGTATATGATGCAACCTGAAGGTTTTATCGATCCAAAGGATGCTAACAAAGTGTGCAAGCTCCAGCGATCCATCTATGGACTGGTGCAAGCATCTCGGAGTTGGAATAAACGTTTTGATAGTGTGATCAAAGCATATGGTTTTATACAAACTTTTGGAGAAGCCTGTATTTACAAGAAAGTGAGTGGGAGCTCTGTAGCATTTCTAATATTATATGTGGATGACATATTGTTGATTGGAAATGATATAGAATTTCTGGATAGCATAAAAGGATACTTGAATAATAGTTTTTCAATGAAAGACCTCGGTGAAGCTGCTTATATATTGGGCATCAAGATCTATAGAGATAGATCAAGACGCTTAATTGGACTTTCACAAAGCACATACCTTGATAAAGTTTTGAAGAAGTTCAAAATGGATCAAACAAAGAAAGGGTTCTTGCCTGTGTTACAAGGTGTGAAGTTGAGTCAGACTCAATGCCCGACCACTGCAGAAGATAGAGAGAAAATGAAAGGTGTTCCTTATGCGTCAGCCATAGGCTCTATCATGTATGCAATGCTGTGTACCAGACCTGATGTGTGTCTTGCTATTAGTTTAGCAGGGAGGTACCAAAGTAATCCAGGAGTGGATCACTGGACAGCGGTCAAGAACATCCTGAAATACCTGAAAAGGACTAAGGATATGTTTCTCGTTTATGGAGGTGACAAAGAGCTCGTCGTAAATGGTTACGTCGATGCAAGCTTTGACACTGATCCGGATGACTCTAAGTCACAAACCGGATACGTGTTTATATTGAATGGTGGAGCTGTCAGTTGGTGCAGTTCTAAGCAAAGCGTCGTAGCGGGATCTACGTGTGAAGCGGAGTACATAGCTGCTTCAGAAGCAACAAATGAAGGAGTCTGGATGAAGGAGTTCATATCCGATCTAGATGTCATACCTAGTGCATCGGGTCCAATGAAAATCTTTTGTGACAATACTGGTGCAATTGCCTTGGCAAAGGAATCCAGATTTCACAAGAGAACCAAGCACATCAAGAGACGCTTCAATTCCATCCGCGATCAAGTCAAGGAGGGAGACATAGAGATTTGCCAGATACATACGGATCTGAATATTGCAGACCCGTTGACTAAGCCTCTCTCACGGGCAAAACATGATCAACACCAAGACTCCATGGGTGTTAGAATCATTACTGTGTAATCTAGATTATTGACTCTAGTGCAAGTGGGAGACTGAAGGAAATATGCCCTAGAGGCAATAATAAAGTTGTTATTTATATTTCCTTATATCATGATAAATGTTTATTATTCATGCTAGAATTGTATTAACCGGAAACTTAGTACATGTGTGAATACATAGACAAACAGAGTGTCACTAGTATGCCTCTACTTCACTAGCTCGTTGAATCAAAGATGGTTAAGTTTCCTAGCCATAGACATGAGTTGTCATTCGATTAACGGGATCACATCATTAGAGAATGATGTGATTGACTTGACCCATCCCGTTAGCTTAGCACTTGATCGTTTCGTATGTTGCTATTGCTTTCTTCATGACTTAGACATGTTCCTATGACTATGAGATTATGCAACTCCCGAATACCGGAGGAACACTTTGTGTGCTACCAAACGTCACAACGTAACTAGGTGATTATAAAGGTGCTCTACAGGTGTCTCCGATGGTACTTCTTGAGTTGGCATAGATCGAGATTAGGATTTGTCACTCCGATTGTCGGAGAGGTATCTCTGGGCCCTCTCGGTAATGCACATCACTATAAGCCTTGCAAGCAATGCAACTAATGAGTTAGTTGCAGGATGATGTATTGCGGAACGAGTAAAGAGACTTGCCGGTAACGAGATTGAACTAGGTATTGAGATACCGACGATCGAATCTCGGGCAAGTAACATACCGATGACAAAGGGAACAATGTATGTTGTTATGCGGTTTGACCGATAAAGATCTTCGTAGAATATGTAGGAACCAATATGAGCATCCAGGTTCCGCTATTGGTTATTGACCGGAGATGAGTCTCGGTCATGTCTACATAGTTCTCGAACCCGTAGGGTCCGCACGCTTAACGTTCGGTGACGATCGGTATTATGAGTTTATGTGTTTTGATGTATCGAAGGTAGTTCGGAGTCCCGGATATGGCCACAGACATGACGAGGAGTCTCGAAATGGTCGAGACATAAAGTTTGATATATTGGACAGCTATATTTGGACACCGGAAGTGTTCCGGGTGGTTTCGGAGAAAACCGGAGTGCCGGAGGGGTTACCGGAACCCCCCGGGGAAGTATTTGGCCTTAGTGGGCCTTAGGGGAGAGAGAGGGCAGCAGCCCAGGAGGTGGCGCGCCACCTCCCATGGGGAGTCCGAATTGGACTAGGGGAGGGCTGCGCGGTCCCTCTTTCCCTCTCCCTCTCCCTCTCTTTCCTTCCCCTTCCCCTTCCTAGTAGGACTAGGAAAGGATGAATCCTACTCCTACTAGGAGGAGGATTCCTCCTCTCCTTGGGGCGCACCAAGGCCGGCCGGCCTCCCCCTTGCTCCTTTATATACGGGGCGGGGGGGGGGCACCCTTGGACACACAAGTTGATTGTTCCAAGCCATGTGCGGTGCCCCCTCCACCATATTCCACCTCGGTCATATCGTAGCGGTGCTTAGGCGAAGCCCTGCGTCGGTAACTTCATCATCACCGTCATCACGCCGTCGTCCTGACGAAACTCTCCCTCGAATCTCTATTGGATCATGAGTTCGTGGGACGTCACCGAGCTGAACGTGTGCAGATCGCGGAGGTGCCGTACATTCGGTACTAGGATCGGTCGATCGTGAAGACGTACAACTACATCAACCGCGTTGTCATAACGCTTCCGCTTATGGTCTACGAGGGTACGTGGACAACACTCTCCCCTCTCGTTGCTATGCATCACCATGATCTTGCGTGTGTGTAGGAATTTTTTTTGAAATTACTACGTTCCCCAACACTAATTGCTATGACAAGCGTCATCCTGGGAAAGGCGACAAGATCGCTAATGTTGTCATTGGAGGCACTGACATGAAGGATGCTGGGTATGGTATATTTCCCACTATTCTTTCAGTATGTCATTCTCCTGATTGGTTGATTGACACGGTTGCTAATGTGCATGTATGCGGTGATATTTCCATGTTTTCGTCTTATCAGACCGCAGGGACTTCAACTGTGCTGATGGGCAATGGTTCAAGTGCTTCTGTTCGTGGTGTTGGCACGGTCGATCTGAAGTTTACTTCGGGGAAGATCGTGCGGCTGAAGAACGTGCATTATGTCCCCTCCGTCAATAAAAATGTTGTTAGCGGATCTCTTCTGTGTAGAGATGGCTATAAGGTTGTCTTTGAGTCGAATAAATTTGTAATATCCAAGTATGGAACCTTTGTTGGTAAAGGCTATGAGTCAGGAGTCCTGTTTCGTTTATCCTTGTCAGACGTTTGCAATAAAGTTGTTAATCATGTTTGCAACAATAGTGAATCAAATGTGTGACATTCATGTCTTTGTCATGTTAACTTTGGTTGCATGTCGCGACTAGCGAAGTTGAACTTAATCCCTAGTTTCACCACTGTCAAGGGATCTAAGTGTCAAGTTTGTGTGCATGCTAAGCAACCTCGTAAGTCTCATGTGACTGCGGAAACGAGAGATCTTGCACCACTAGAACTCATACATTCAGATCTATGTGAAATGAATGGTGTTTTGACAAAAGGTGGAAAGAAATATTTCATGACGTTAATTGATGACTCCACTAGATACTGCCGTGTGTATCTTCTGAAATCTAAGGATGAGGCTTTGAACTTTTTCAAGATCTATAAAGCTGAGTGGAAAACCAACTTGATCGGAAAATTAAGAGGCTTAGGTCCGACCGTGGTGGAGAGTATTTTTCCAATGAATTTGATGCTTTTTGTGCGGAACATGGTATAATCCATGAGAGGATGCCTCCCTATTCACCTCAGTCAAATGGGGTGGCCGAAAGAAAGAACCGTACTCTAACAGATTTGGTTAACGCCATGTTAGACACATCGGGTCTCTCCAAGGCATGGTGGGGGAGGCGATATTGACTGCATGTCATGTCCTAAACCGAGTTCCCACAAAGAATAAAGAGATAACTCCATTCGAGGAATGGGAGAAGAAAAGATTAAAACTCTCTTATCTACGAACCTGGGGTTGTTTGGCGAAAGTCAATGTGCCAATTCCGAAGAAGCGCAAGCTTGGACCAAAGATCATGGATTGTGTTTTCCTGGGATATGCTTTTCATAGCATTGGTTATAGATTCTTGGTTGTAAAATCTGAGGTACCTGACATGCATGTCGGTATGATCATGGAGTCGAATGATGCGACTTTCTTTGAAGATATCTTTCCAATGAAGGATATGGCTACCTCATCTAATCAGGAGATGCCTAGTTCATCGAATCAGGAACCACTTACAATTACCGAACCTGCCATTTCGATGGAACACTTTGAAAGTCCTGTGGAGGAGAACAATGAAGTTCCTACTAGGAGCAAGAGATAAAGGACTGCAAAGTTGCAGTCCTTTGGTGATGATTTTCTTGTGTATCTCATAGATGACACTCCCAGTTCTATTTCAGAGGCCTATGCATCTGAAGATGCTGATTACTGGAAGGAAGCGGTTCGTAGCGAGATGGATTCCATCTTGACGAATGAAACTTGGGAGATAACTGATCGTCCTTATGGGTGCAAACCTATAGGATGCAAATGGGTATTCAAGAAGAAGCTTAGGCCTGATGGTACTATTGAAAATTACAAGGCTCGGCTCGTGGCTAAGGGTTATACCCAAAAGGAAGGAGAAGACTTCTTTGATACTTACTCACATGTGGCTCGACTGACCACTATTCGAGTTATACTTTCACTAGCTGCCTCACATGGTCTTCTCGTTCATCAAATGGATGTTAAGACTGCTTTCCTAAATGGAGAGTTGGACGAGGAAATTTATATGGAACAACCAGATGGGTTTGTACTAGATGGTCAGGAAGGAAAAGTGTGCAAGTTGCTGAAGTATTTGTATGGACTCAAGCAAGCACCTAAACAGTGGCATGAGAAGTTTGAAAGAACTTTAACAGCTGCAGGCTTTGTTGTAAACGAAGCTGACAAATGTTTGTACTATCGCCATGGTGGGGGCGAGGGAGTTATCCTTTGCTTATATGTTGATGACATACTAATTTTCGGAACAAATATGAATGTTATTAAGGAGGTTAAGGATTTCCTATCTCGCTGTTTTGAGATGAAGGATTTAGGAGTGGCTGATGTCATTCTGAACATCAAGTTGTTGAGAGACGATGATGGTGGGTTTACATTGCTTCAATCTTACTATGTGGAAAAGATCTTGAGTCGCTTTGGCTATAGTGACTGCAAGCCCTCTCCAACACCATATGATGCAAGTGTGTTACTTCGAAAAAATCAAAGAATTGCTAGAGATTAATTGAAATATTCTCAGATTATTGGCTCACTTATGTACTTAGCCAGTGCTACAAGACCTGACATCTCTTTTATTGTTAGCAAACTGAGTCGGTTTGTCTCAAAACCAGGAGATGTACATTGGAAAGCTCTAGAGAGAGTTTTGCGTTATTTGAAAGGCACTGCGAATTATGGAATTCACTACACCGGGCACCCAAAGGTGCTTGAAGGGTATAGTGACTCAAACTGGATCTCAGATGCTGATGAGATAAAGGCCACGAGCGGTTATGTATTCACTCATGGAGGTGGCGCTGTTTCTTGGAAGTCTTGCAAGCAGACCATCTTAACGAGGTCAACAATGGAAGCAGAACTCACTACACTAGATACAGCTACGGTCGAAGCAGATTGGCTTCGCCGACTCTTGAATGACTTGCCGGTTGTTGAGAAATCTATATCGGGTATCCTTATGAACTGCGACAATCAAACTGTGATCACGAATGTGAGCAGCTCAAAGGATAACATGAAGTCATCAAGACACGTTCAGAGAAGGTTAAAGTCTGTCAGGAAAATGAGAAACTCTGGAGTTATTGCATTGGATTATATCCAAACGTCTAAAAATCTAGCGGATCCTTTTACTAAGGGTCTATCACGTAATCTGATAGATAATGCATCGAGGGAGATGGGTATGAGACCCACAATATGAGTTGTTCACAGTGGTAACCTATTCTTTGTGATCGGAGATCCCATGAATTAGATGTGGAAGACAAGCTGTTGATCAACTGAGAGGAGAGTATCCTTATTATTAACAATACCACTCCATGAAGATGCAATACTCTCCTAAAACTGCATGGTAGGTTGATGTATATCTTAATGTGTTCTAAGTGGCTCATTTAAGCAGAGATGTTGTCCTGCAGAACATCTTTTGAAGAACAAACCTATATGAGTCTAATTGTTAAACGTCGCAATCTATGAGGGTAGGGTTCTCTCTAGTATACTCATGAAAGGTCCCGGAGTATGATGCATAAGCTCCACCCGCGGGGAAGACCCACGGTAGCCACGTATCGGTCAAGGCTTTATGTGAAGCTAGATTCGCAGAAAACTTGCAGTTCAAGGCCCAGTCCACTGTTCAAGTTGCTTACTAGTGTAGCGTAGAGTTCTAGGTGGAAGTTCAACTTAACAGTCTCCACTGCAGTACCGGTATATAAAACAGTGTTTTGGAACCAAAGGCAAATTTTGTGTGCCTCTGGGATCTGGTGGGGGAATGCTGGAATTTTGTCTATTTTGGGCCTAGCCCAATAGCAGTTTCAGAAATTCCTAATAAATCCTAGAGGCCCACGCAGCCCATTCGTGCAAGGCAAGAGGTGGAACTAAAGTTTAGTCCCACATTGCTAGTTTAGAGGGAGTTGGACCTCTTTATAAGGGAGGCTCTTTCTCCACATGTACTAAAGTTTAGTCCCACATTGCTAGTTTAGAGTGAGTTGGACCTCTTTATAAGGGAGGCTCTTTCTCCACACGTATGAGGATGAGAACAAGAGGGACATCCACGCGCGCACCTCCTCCGCCGCCCGCCTTGCCACGCCACGCCACGCCTCGTCACGACGCGACGCGGGTCGCGGGAACGAGCCGATGTCTAAATTTTTGCCACGCACGACGGGTATAAGAAAGGTCACGCGGAAGCTGAAACATTTTTGTTGTAGTGGAGAATTGTATACAAACGGCACACCTCTTCACCTGCTGCCTGTTCGTTTCGTCTCCCTCGTTCTCTTCAGCTCCCGGCGCAGCCTCTCGCCTCCTTCTCTTGCGCCTATAAAAGGGAGGTCGCTCCTCTCAGAGAGACGCACCATAACCTCTTCTTCCTCTCGCCACAAGTTCCTAAGCACTGCGCTGCTGCTACGTTCTTCCCCATCCCGGCTTGCGGCGTGCACCGCAGGTCGGGACAGTAGGCCTCCGGAACCGCACCTTTTGAGTCCTGTACGGGAGAAGGGTGATAAGGTTTTTGGGGAGCGCTCAGCGCGACTACTGACTTCTTCGTCACGGACGCCCCGGACTCCGACGACTACTTCCCCAACGTCGACAATCTCCTCGACGACATGGCTAGCGAGGACACCGACCCCAAGATTGGTGCATCTGCTCCCATTCCGTACGTTCCCATACTCTTCCTATTAGAGGTTCTGTCACAACTTCTTGCTCTAGTGTCTGTTCTAGATGTGTTCGGTTCTAGTTCATATATGCAGATGTTGTTTACCTTCTCTTTGTCAAATCGCATGATTTGTTTTATCACTGCTATACTAACCGTGCTTTATCTAGTATTTCTGTTAATAAAATCATTCGGTAAATTGCTCATATTTTCAATAGATGCTCTGCAGGCAAATGCAGAAGGGTCTCTCAATCCCACAATAGCTGGAGATATGGACGTTCTTCTTTGGACTGATTACGGCATGAAAATGAACACAGGAGGTTTTTGTTGTTCCCTTGTTGGATATATAGAATTATATAGGAGCATTGGCGGTTGTAGCTTATATAGGCCCTTCAATGTGTTTTCTGTATGGTACTGTAAAATGCATCGACCCTACTCAATCTTACAACATCAAGTTAGATTGGGAAGCTCTGTCTACTCAACTGGGGTCAAATATGCAACACTTCTGTATAAGTTGATAATACATGGTGGGTTCGTCTGTTTCCAAAGAGATATGTGCAATTTATGGAAGAACATTAAACATGGATTTGCGATCTATCTCTACACTTCGTTACAGCCCTCAGCAAGAAGTACAATTTCTAGCACTGACAAAATACATATATATTCACACTTTTCTCTGATGAGAAATATATCTCTAGAGTCCATCAATTACTACCATCGACAAGATGTCGAGCAAACAATAACGAGGGCTACTGCCTAGATTGGAGGTGACATCAACGTGACCGAGCTGAGAACCAGCCGAGGATAGGACACCTCGGCGAGGAATCAAACGATGCTCGGGTCACCGTCTTCACCATGACGACGAGGAAGTCTTCGAGCCCGCACGGGATGGCGACCACCTTCCCCTCGACGCCGCGCTCCGTCTTGGCCTTGGCCATCAGCGACGCGAAGTGCCTGCTGCGAAGGTGCGACGCCGGCAGCTCGAACTCGTGGTGGCTGTACCCGGGCGGCTCCACCCGCACCTTCATGCGCCGCTCCGGCTTCTGCGTCGTCTTGCCGTTGAAGAACCCCATGGCGTCGCTCGGCTGCGGCGTGCGGGCTCCGGCAAGACGGATCTAGGTCTCAAATCAGAAAATCTCGCAAAGTGGTTGTGGACTTGCGGTGACGCGATCGGTGCTATAAATGGAACCTCGGGGCGGTATCGGTTCTTGGCGGGATTCGGAGTGGTCGACGAGGCGTTCTGAAACTCTGAATAGGATTGTAGGATGGAGTTCGACGGCCTTTCCAATGCCTTGGCATGGCCCATACGTAGCCTATTTGGACCGGGGCAACTAACGAGAGCAACTAGTTAACGAGCGCTCCTTCGGGAGCCTCGTAACGATCAGCGTCACTTGGCGCGTTCTCAGCCATTCGCCACGTGTCGCGCTCTGGGCGTTTCCTCCGGATTTTTTTTATTTTTCCGCACTCTTTTTCGTCTTTTTAAACGTTTTTTTCCATTTTTTTCGACGTTTTGGTTTTCCACCGGTTTTCCTTAGCTTTTCAATCAATAAATTGGAAAAAAAAATTGCGCAAAAAACGCGCTGTTTCCCTTCTCGAGGGTCACGGTTTTGCTTCCGCGAGAGGCATGGTTTTGCTTTCGCGACAGTCACGGCCGTGCCTGGTGAAAACGGAATAAAAAACGCGTTTTCTGTTTTTTTGCTTTCGCGAGAGTCACGGTTTTGTTTCCGCGAGAGGCACGGGTGTGCTTTCGCGAGAGTCACGGCCGTGGCTCTCGGAAACGAAAAAAACGTGTTTTCTGTTTTTTTCTTTCGCGAGAGTCACGTTTTTGCTTCCGCGAGAGGCACGTTGTGCTTTCGCGAGAGTTGCGGCCGTGCCTCTCGGAAAGGGAAAAAACGTGTTTTCTGTTTTGTTTCTTTCGCGAGAGTCACGGTTTTGCTTCCGCAAGAGGCACGGTTGTGCTTTCACAAGAGTCACGGCAGTGCCTCCTCGGAAACGAAAAAAAAACGTGTTTTCTTTTTTTTTTCCTTCCGTGAGAGTCACGGTTTTGCTTCCGCGAGAGGCATGGTTGTGATTTCATGAGAGGCACGGGCGTGCCTCTTTCGGAAAGGGGAAAAAAACCCGTGCTCCCGTTTCGGTTTTTTCGTCCGGTTTTTTTGTGAAAAAAAGTTCGTTAAAACCTATCAACATGGGATCTAATTTTGAAGATCTCGACGCAAGGAATCCAACGGTGAAAGCGGTTCGAGATTTGGACGCACGGTTTGAGAGATAAAATGTTTTGAATAAACGGATCTATGAAAAAAGGAAAAACTCCCTGGTTGCGACAAGTGGCGCGCTGCATGTCCGCCACTTGTCGCAACTAGGGGAATTGAAGTGGTCTTTGCAACGAGTACTCCTCAATTAGTGATTTCGGCAACTAACTGGCGGTTAGAGCATCTACAGCCGCGTGCGACAATAAATCTGCAGATTAAAGAAACTCTTCAGGAGTTACGCTCAGCACAGGGCAGGATGGGACCGTCTTGCGAGGAAATCAAAGTTTCAGATGGCTTGGTTGAACTTTTCCACCGCAAAGAAATACTATGGAGGCAGAGAGCGAGAGCAGAATGGCTAATACATGGCGACAAAAATACATACTCAAAGCACTTCAGCGTCCAATGGGCAGATTACTGAAAATATTACTGAAATGTAGTCTTTGACAACCTCGTTTTATAAGGAGTTGTACACTTCGGAGGGGGTAAACAACATGGAACAAGTCATTGATACAGTCCCAACAAAGGTAACCCAAGTGATGAGTGACTCTCTCAATGCACCATACAGTAAACAAGAGGTCAAGACGACTCTGTTTCAGATGTTTCCTATAAAGGCCCCCAGTCCAGACGGGTTCCCAACCCACTTTTTCCAAAGGCACTGGGATGTGTGCGGTGACGAGGTTACCAATGTTGTCCTGAAAATAGTAGAAGGCACGGAGTCAGCGGAGTGCACTAACGAAACGGTTTTGGTGTTGATCCCCAAGGTAAAAAATCCAACTCTCCTATCACAATTCCGACCGATCAGTCTTTGTAATGTGCTATACAAGATTGCCTCAAAAGTAATATCTAATAGACTGAAGACCGTGTTACCTGAGATAATATCAGAGGAACAGTCTGCATTTGTGCCAGGTACGTTGATCACTGAAAACATCATAATAACATATGAATGTTTACACTTCATGAAAAGAAATAAGGCAAAGAAGCATCAATCTTGTGCCCTGAAGCTGGATATGATTAAGGCTTATGACAGGATCGAGTGGCCTTACCTAAGAACTGTCATGCTAAAACTGGGCTTCACAGAGAGGCGGGTGAATATTGTGATGAGCCTTGTTACCACAGTCAAGTTCCAGTCATGTTTAATGGGAAGAAATTGGAAGAATTTCAACCGTCTCGTGGAATCAGACAAGGGGACCCAATATCTCCATACTTGCTCTTGTTAGCAGCAGAGGGCCTGACGTGCCTACTAAAATCTAAAGGAGAGTCATCAAATTTGCATGGTCTACAAGTGGCACCCTCGGCGCCACCGGTGAATCATCTTCTATTTGCTGATGACGGCCTGCTGTTTTTCAAGGCTAACAGTGTTGGAGCTACGGAGGTGAACCATGTTCTGAACAGTTATTGCCAAGCTTCAGGGCAGCGCATCAATTTTTTGAAGTCTTCGATCTTTTCCAACAAAGGGGTGCCGGAAAGCTCTAGATTAGAAATAAAAGGCTTGCTAAATGTCCCACATGAAACACTGAATGAAAAGTACTTGGGCATGCCGTCAGACATAGGAGGTTCTAAGAATGGTGCTTTCAAGTACTTAAAGGATCGCCTCTGGAGTAAGGTTCAAGGATGGCTTGAGAACACCTTGTCAACGGCAGGCAAGGAGGTACTTGCTAAGTCAATAGCACATGCCGTTCCAGTTTTCTCTATGTCCTGCTTCAAGTTGCCTAGAGGGTTGTGTGAACATCTGAACATGCTCATCAGGAAGTTTTGGTGGGGTGGCAAGGATGGGAAATGCAAGCCACACTAGGTCTCTTGGAAATCAATGACCCAGTCCAAGAGTATGGGCGGCCTAGGGTTCAAGGATTTCGAGGTCTTCAACATGGCCATGCTAGCGAGACAGGCGTGGCATCTGTTACAAAGTCCAGACTCCTTAAGTGCATTGTTACTTAAAAGCATATATTATCCAAACTCAACGATCCTGCAAGCGAACTTGGGAGGCCATCTGAGTCAGATTTGGCGGGTGATCATCGAAGGAAGAGACACGCTAAAAATAGGGCTGATAAAACGAGTTGGTAATGGTGCTGAAACAGAGATTTGGGAGGATGCATGGCTGCCACGGGATGAGCACATGAGTCAAGGTGGCAACGGGGACGGGGATGACTCCACCATCCCCGCCCCGATCCCCGCCAATCCCCATACCCGCGATCTCCGTGAAGCTTTGCAGGGACAAAACGCCCCTCATCCCCGTTAATATCAGGTACCCCGTACCCGTCGGGTATCCATGGGGATTCCAAAGCTGACTGGAATAGGTGAGATTGGAGAAAACATGATTGTTGGGAGAGGTGGAGAAAAATAATTGTGTGAAATATCTAGATATTAATCTATATATTCTGCATTTATAGTACGCATGGCATAGTTTTCGGGTATCCATAGAGTCCCCGCGGGGGGGGGGGGGGGTGGGGGATTTTATACCCATCCCCGTCCTGCAAGACTAACGGGTACCCACCAGACAATACCCATGGGCTAATTTTGTCCCCCATCCCTGTTCCATGACGGGTAAATCCCCGCGGGTACCCGTCCCCACGGGGAATATTGCCATCTTGACACATGAGGCCCTACGGCTGTCACATCCCCAACCCGCCTATTATGGTGTCTGAATTAATCGATCACACCACAGCTACGTGGAACAAAGCTCGGGTGGAGGAGGTTTTCCTACCGATGGATGCACGAGTTATTATGGGGATCCCGCTTCGTACAAGATCGATGCAAGATTTCTGGAGCTGGCACTTTGACAAGCGAGGAGTCTTCTCTGTGAAAACAGCATACAACATGCTCGTGGCTATCAAACGGCGGTGTGAGGCATGGTTGGAAGGTACATCTGGTACTTCAAGTACAGCTGATGATTCAAGCTCTTGGAAGAGGCTATGGAAAACACAAGTGCCTGGGAAAATAAGAATGTTCTTATGGAGGCTGTCTAAGCACTCCCTGCCTACGGAAGATGTGAGAACACATCAACATATGTCCGACAATTCGTCTTGTGGATTATGCGGCTCGCCTCACTCATGGAGACATTCCTTGATTAGCTGCACCACGGCGAGATGCACCTAGGATCTGGTCGATGAGGAGTTGGCACAGGTTTTGGTTTCCACAGCTGAACTGAATGCCAAACAATTGCTGTTTACTCTGATGGAATCGCTACCTCATGAGAGATTTGTGTTGCTCTCGGTCACTCTTTGGGCTATTTGGACTGCTCGACGTAAGGCTATACATGAAGGCATCTTCCAATCTCCTCAAGCAACTTTCCTTTTCATCAATAGTTTTATAGGGGAGTTGGACTCTATCAAACCAGCGACACCATCCATCAGCCGAGCACAACAACAGGAGAACAGAAGACAAAGACCGAAGGCTCCCCCTGCTGGATTTGCAAAAATACATGTGGATGCAGGTGTGCTTCGTGACAGAGGAGGAGCAGCTGCAGCTATATGCCGAGACAGTAACGGACATTATTTGGGCAGTTCTACACTAGTCATTGAGGGGGTCGTCGATCCTGCAGCCCTGGAAGCAATAGCATGCAGAGAAGGAATTGCCCTGGCCCAAGATCTCAACGTGCAAGACTTTGTTATTGCATGTGATTCCAAACAAGTTGTCTCAGATATTATGAACGGGAGTAGAGGTAGATTTGGTAGTGAGATTAATATCAAGCTAGCTCAGCTTCACTGTAATCTAATTTTTGAGAGTCGTGCTGCTAATTATGAAGCACATAGTCTAGCCAAATTTTTATTTTCGAGAGGTCGGGGCGCCACGTCTGGCTTGCCAACCCCACGACATCAGGTGTATCCCACACACTGTGGTCTTTGATTAATAAAAAGGATTTTATCCCTAAAAAAATCTACAGCCAGACGCCCCAAACTAGCCACAAATGCCTGGACGGCCGCCCGGTCACTGACCGGTCACGAAAATCTGAGAATTTTTTATTGGCCGCACAATGCGTCAAAATGTCGACCCTTCGCACAGAGCTGGGGATTGAATTACCTGGATCGGCCCATTAACGTGGTGCAACGTTTCTGGTTTTGGGGACCTCAGTTTCTAGTCGGGTTTTTATTCTGGTTTTGGAACCTTCTAGAAGGTTCCCTGAACCGGGTTTTTCTATTTTCTTTATGGTTTACGTTTTTTTTCTTTTTTCTGTTTATTTTTCTTTTCTTTTCCTTTTGCTGTTTCTTTTTTCATTTTTCATATTTTATTTTTCAAGTTTATTTTTCTATTTTAAGAGTTCATGTCTTGAATTTTTTTTGGAAACTTAAAAAATATTCGTGCTTTTAAAAACAGTTCAATATTTTAACAATGGTCGTCATTTCAAAAATTGTTCATGAATTCAAAAATGTTTGCGCTTTTAAAAAATTGCTCACGAATTTCAAAAAATGTTTCTGTTTTAAATACTTGTTCGGAAGGTTTTTCAAAAATTGTTTAGAATATTTTTCTTCGAATTTACCAAAACTTTTCAAATAATCACCTGGATTTCAAAAAGTGTTCCTGTTTTCAAAACTTGTTCACAAATTCAAAAAGTGTTCTTATGTTCAAATTTGCGTTCATATATTCAAAAATTGTTCATGTTTCAACTAAGTTTGCGATTTTTAGAATTGTTCTCCATTTCGAAATTTGTTCTAAAATTCAAAATATGTTTGTTATTTCAAAATTTTGTTCCAAAATTCGAAAATGTTCATATTAATAAAAAAGTAGAAAATTCACCTTTTTAGTTTTTTCCACAAACAAAACAATGTTTACATTTTCAAAATTTGTTCAAAAATTCAAAAAGTGTTCACATGTTTAAATTTTGTTCATAAACTGGAAAGTGTTTGGGAATTTTCAAATAATGTTCTTGTTTTAAATTTTCTTCCCAAATTCAGAAAATATTTTGCTTTTCAAAATTTGTTCACATATTCAAAAAATATTCATGTTTCATAATTTGTTCTCAAATTCAAAAAATGTTTGCATGTTTAGTTCTTGTTCTCAAATTAAAAAATGTTTGGGAATTTTAAAAAATGTTCATGTTTACCAAATTTGTTCACATATTCCAAAAATGCTACAGTTTTCAGAATTTGTTCACAATTTCAAAAACATTCATGTTTTCAAAATTAATTCACAAGTTAAAAAAATGCTTGAGTTTTTGTAAAATAGTTTTAATTTTGGAAAATGTTTAGCTTTTCAGTTTTGTTAATGCCTTTTGAGAAAAGTTTTACGTTTACAAAAATTAGTTCATAATTTCAAAAATGTTCTTGTATTCGTTTTTGTTTCTATTTTTATCCAAATAATGTTTGTGTTTGAAAAAAAAATTACACTGTACTTATATGCAAAAAATTTATTTTGTCCTAATTTTTCGATTTTTTTTGAGTTACAGAAGTATATGCATCATCTGCATCTTTACAGAATGTCCTGTTTTCATATATTGTTGTTGTAGTTTCGTTATTTGCTTATGTTTGAAATCTTGTTGAGCCCCGTTGACTTGGGTGCCATAGAATTCTGATAGCATACAGTGGGCAATGTTTGATTATAATTATACAATAATGTTACAGCAGGACATGATGGGACTTGATGTTATATGTACTAACCCCTCTAATAAAAAGTTAGCTTAAGTTTTGTGTGGATGAAGTGTTCGATGATCGAGGAGGTATCGATATGAGGAGAATAAGGAGGGGCAAGAGTTCAAGGTTGGGGATGCCCAAGGCACCCCAAGTAAATATTCAAGGAGACTCAAGCGTCTAAGCATCAGATGCGTAAGGCATCCCATCTTTCGTCAACAACTATCGGTATGTCTCAGTTTTAGTTTTCTTCACATGATAAGCGTAAATTCTTGGAGCGTTTTATTTTTCGTTTAATAATGCACTATGCTGGTATGAAATTCTAGTTGGTTGATTTATAGAATGCTCTTTGCAGTTCACTTATATCGTTTGAGTATGGCTTTATAGAATGCTTCGTGTGCTTCACTTATATCATTCGTAGTTTGGATGCCTGTTTCTCTACAAATAGAAAACCGCCATTTGTAGAATGCTCTTTTGCTTCACTTATATTTGTTAGAGCATGGAAAAATCTTTTGTAGAAATAATTAAACTCTCATGCTTCACTTATATTTATTTAGAGAGACAACATGAATTGGTCATTCATATGGTTAGTCATAAAATCCTACATAAAACTTGTAGATCACTGAATATGATATGTTTGATTCCTTGCAATAGTTTTGTGATATAGAGATGGTAATATATGAGAGGTACTAGTGAATGATTGTGGTTTAGTGAGAATATTGGTGTTAAGGTTTTTGATTCCCGAAGCATGCACGTATAGTCTCTCGTTATGCAAAGAAGTTGGAGCATGATTTATCATTAATTGTCTTCCTTATGAGTGATGGTCGGGGACGAGCGATGGTCTTTTCCTAACAATCTATTGATAACCCACAAGTATAGGGGATCAATTGTAGCCTCTTATGATAAGTAAGAGTGTCGAACCCAACGAGGAGCTAAAGGTAGAACAAATATTCCCTCAAGTTCTATCGATCACCGATACAACTCTACGCACACTTGACGTTTGCTTTACCGGAAACAAGTATGAAACTAATTTGCAAGGATAAAACTTCGAGTACTTTGCGAGAATAAAACTACGAATAAACTGCAAGGTAGTAAAAGTAGATAGCTTTTGTCAACAAGAAAGTTATTTGTCCCTAGGCAATCGATAACAAGTACCGGTAATCATTCTTGTAATTTTATATGAGGGAGAGGCATGAGCTAACATACTTTCTCTACTTGGATCATATGCACTTATGATTGGAACTCCAGCAAGCATCCGCAACTACTAAAGATCATTAAGGTCGTGAAACCCAACCATAGCATTAAGTATCAAGTCCTCTTTACTCCCATACGTCATAGCCCACCTACTCGGGTTTAAGTTTCTGTCACTCTCGAAACCCACCGTAAGCGAACCATCAACATATTGCAACACCCTACAGCGAGGGCCCCTCAGGTTTGCGCGAGAACGGAGGGCACCGTAGGATAGCACCATAAATAAAATATACAATTATACCAACCAAGATCACGATTAACCCACAGGACAAAACAGATCTACTCAAACATCATAGGATAGCCAAATATCATAGGGAAATAATATATGGAGTTGAGCACCATGTTTAAGTAGAGATTACAATGGGGAGAAGGGGTGTTACACCGCTGCAAAGAGGGGGAGAGAGTTGGTGTTGACGGTAGCAAGATTATTGATGTAGATCGCTGTCCCGATCGTTGCCCCCGGCGGCACTCCGGCGCCACCGGAAGCGAGGGGGAGAGAGCCCCCTCCTTCTTATTCTTCCTTGGCCTCCCCCTAGATGGGAGGAGATTCCCCCCTCTGGTCCTTAGTCTCCATGGCGCCGGAGGGGCGGGAGCCCCTCCGAGATTGGATCTCCCTCTTTGTTCTCTTCTGTTTCGCGTTCCCCTGATCTGGCCGAAAACCGTTTCTTATATTCCGGGAGATCCGTAACTCCGATTGCGCTGAGATTTGAACACGATTTTTTCTGGATATAAGCTTCCTTGCGCCCGAAGTAGAGCTCCAACTGATGTTAGAGGAGGGCACAACCCACCACCGCGTGCCAGGGGCCTCTAGCGCGCCCTGGTGTATTGTGGGCTGTGTGGGCCTCCGTTTGCGGTGATTCCAACTCCCAAAAATCACAAATATTCCAAAATAAATCTCCGTATTTTTTATTGCATTTGGACTTTGTTTGATATGGATACTCTGTGATACAAAAAACATGCAGAGAACAGGAACTGGCACTGGGCACTGGATCAATAGGTTAGTCCAATAAATCAGATAAAAAGTTGCCAAAAGTATGTAAAACTTTATAATATTGGCATGAAAAAATCAAAAATTATAGATATGACGGAGACGTATCAGCATCCCCAAGCTTAATTCCTGCTCGTCCTCGAGTAGGTAAATGATAAAAAGATAATTTTTGATGTGGAATGCTACCTAGCATAAACTTGATCATATGTCTAGTCATGGCATGAATATGAAGACATAAGTGATTCAAAGCAATAGTCTATAATTTGACATAAAGACATCAATACTCAGGCATCCCAACAAACAATCATGTCTTTCAAAATATCAACGCTAAAGAAAGTTATCCCTACAAAATCATATAATCTTGTCATGCTCTGTCTTTTTAACACAAAGTATTTATCATGCACAACCCCGATGACAAGCCGAGCAATTGGTTTGTACTTTTTAACGCACTTCAGCCTTTTCAACTCTCACGCAATACATGAGCGCAAGCCATGGATATAGCACTACGAGTGGAATAGAGTATGATGATAGGGGTAAATATAAATAAGACAAAAAGTAAGAAAGTCTCACATCGATGCGGCTAACCAACGGGCTATGGAGATGCCCATCAATCGATATCAACGTGAGGAGTAGGGATTGCCATGCAACGAATGCACTAAGAGCTATAAGTGTATGAAAGCTCAATATGAAAACTAAGTGGGTGTGCATCTAATCCTATAATGAAAAATCTCCACTAGTATATGAAAGTGACAACATAGGAGACTCTCCATATGAAAAACATGGTGCTACTTTGAAGGACAAGTGTGGTAAAGGATACTAACAATGCCCCTTCTCTCTTTGTTTATTTATTTTATTTTATTTTTATTTTTTTTATTTTTATTTTTTTCTCATTGTCCGGAGTCTCATCCCGACCTGTGGGGGAATCATAGTCTCCATCATCCTTTCCTCACTGGGGCATTGCTCTAAAAATGAATAATGATGATCATCACACTTCTGTTTACTTATAACTCAAAAGAAATAAAAATTACAACTCGATACCTATGAAAAAATATGACTCTATATGAAGGCCTCTGGCATGTACCAGGATGTGCAATGATCTAGCGTAACATGTATGAAAAATAATGAATGGCGGCTGAGCCACAACTACTATGTCAGCTATATGATCATGCAAAGCAATATAACAATGAATGCTCAAGTCATCAAATGGAAGCGGTGGAAGTTGCATGGCAATATATCTTGGAATGGCCATGGAAAAGCCATAATAGGTAGGTATGGTGGCTGTTTTGAGGAAGATATAATAAGGCTTATGTGTGATAGAGCGTATCATATCACGGGGTTTGGATGCACCGGCGAAGTTTGCACCACGTATCTATGTGAGAAAGGGCAATGCACGGTACCGTAGAGGCTAGCAAATTGCGGAAAGGTAAGAGTGCGTATAATCCTTGGACTCACATTAGTCATAAAGAACTCATATACTTATTGCAAAAGTTTATTAGCCCTCAAAGCAAAGTACTACTACGCATGCCCCTAGGGGGATAGATTGGTAGGAAAAGACCATCGCTCGCCCCCGACCGCCACTCATAAGAAAGACAATCAATAATAAATCATGCTCCAACTTCATAGCATAACGAGAGACTATACGTGCATGCTTCGGGAATCACAAACCTTAACACCAATATTCCTACTAACCACAACCATTCACTAGTACCTCCCACATATTATCATCTCTATATCGCAAAACTATTGCAAGGAATCAAACATATCATATTCAGTGATCCATAAGTTTTATGTAGGATTTTATGACTAACCATGCAATTGACCAATTCCTTTTGACTCTAAATAAATATAAGTGAAGCATGAGAGTTTAATTCTTTCTACAAAAGACCATGCTCTAACGAATATAAGTGAAGAAAAGAGCATTCTTAAAATAACGGTTTTCTATGTGTGAAGAGAAACAGGCAATCCAAACTTCAAATGATATAAGTGAAGCACATGAAGCATTCTATAAAGGCCATACTCAAAAGATTTTAAGTGAAGTGCAATGAGCATTCTACAAATCAACCATGGACTATCTCATACCAGCATGGTGCATAAAATAAAAGTGAAAACTAAATGCAAAAGACGCTCCAAGATTTGCACATATCATGTGAACGAAACGAAACCGAAAACATACCGATACTTGTTGAAGAAAGATGGGATGCCTTCCGGGGCATCCCCAAGCTTAGACGCTTGAGTCTCCTTGAATATTTACTTTGGGTGCCTTGGGAATACCCAATCTTGAGCTCTTGCCTCTCCTCCTTCTCCTCACATCGAGACCTCCTCGATCTTTGATCACTTCATCCACACAAAACTCAATAGAAAGTTATGTAAGATCCATTAGTATAATAAAGCAAATCACTACTCTAAGTACTGTTGAAAACCAATTCATATTTTGTTTTTTCATTGTAGCTACTGTAATATAACTTTTTCATGGCTTAATCCACTGATAGAAATCGATAGTTTCATCAAAACAAGCAAACAATGCATCAAAAACAGAATCTGTCTTAAACAGGACAGTCTGTAGTAATATGAACATTCACCATACCTCTGGTACTCCAAAAATTCTGAAAAAATTAGGAAAAATAAACATTTTGTATAGAAAGACATTGCAAAAAGTTTCAGAACCATTTGACGTTCCAGTAAAAATGTAAAATCACGCACTACAGCCAAAGTTTCTGTTTTGCACCGCACAAACCAACAAGCAATCTAAATATCCTAAAGGCAAACCTTGGCACATTATTTTTATAATACAATGGAATTGTAAAAGAGGATATTATTTTTGTTGAAAAGTTTCTGTAATTAAGATTCACAAAGTTTCTGTGAGCATGAACAAAGTTTAAGGAGCTCCCCCACTTCAACAATGCTTGTCTCTCTCACTTTCACTTTTCTTTTTGTGAAGTTTTAAGTTCCCCTCTATATTTTTTTAAAACTTTATAAAAGCAATCAATAGAAATAAATGACTCTCTAAAACTTCCGGGTTGTCTCCCTGGCAGCACTTTCTTTAAAGCCATTAAGCGAGGCATAAAGTGCCCAAGTAATGGATCCACCCGGATCCCAAGGTATATCAAAGCCAATTTGAATCAACAATGATTTAGCATTTAGTAGTGAGCACAAAGCAACATATATCATGCAATGACGAAGTCTAACTCTCTTCCTATGCATCTGCATGTCATACAAGAACAATTCATGCACATCAAGTAAAGGGCAATGCATAGCATAAACAGTTTCTTGCAATTTTTTCGTGTTGGAAACATAAAGAGGCGGAGATATAGTTCCTCTCTCATAATAATTGCAAGTAGGAGCAGCAAGCACATGCATATTATATTCATCAAAATTATCATGTGCAATAGTAAAATGCAACCCATCAACATAATCCTTAATAAGAGCAAACTTCTCCGATATAGTGTAGTTTGGAGAATCAAAAAGATAATAGGACTATCATGTGTGGGTCCAATAGCAACAATTTAATTCTCAACTTAAGGAACTATAGCAAGTTCATCTCCATAAGCATAATTCATATTGGCATCTTGGCCACAAGCATAGCAAGCATCAAGTTCGTCAAAAAAGGATATTTCAAATGAATCAACGGGATCATAGCAATTATCATAGCACTCATCCTTCGGTAAGAACGAAGGGAAATTAAAAAATGTATGAGTTGAAGAGTTACTCTCATTAGAATGTGAGCACGAGTGATCAATCCGTTCTTCCTCCTTTTGTTCTTCGCTCTCCTCATCATCTTTTTCATCCAATGAGCTCACAGTTTCATCAATTCCTTCTTCCATAGACTCCTGCAAAATATCAGTATCTTCTTGGACAACAGAGACATTCTCAATAAATGCATCAATATCGGAATTGTATTTATAATTATCATAGCAATATTTAAGGATAACAACATTTTCAGGTCAATAAACTGAATCATCAAAATCTTCAAACTTTTCAAACAAAGATTCAATTTCATATGCACCCTTAAATGCAACAAATTCTTCTATTCTTTCCACATCATAGTAATCATATATACCTCTAGCATAAGAAGCCAAGGTTTCATTATCATTAAATTCACATGAAAAGGGAAGATGTGGAGCGTTCATCCTAGAGCAACAAGTATAATCATATCTCAAGCATAGCTCCCAAGCATACCAATGCAACATATGAATTTGATCCCATGACAATTTCCCTTTATGAGTCAAGCGATAATCCCTAAAGTATTCATGTTGGTCCAACGTTACTCTCATTATATAGTTGAATGGGGTTTTCTCAGGATTATCAAAATAGTGCATAATATTTTTCACATAACGAGCATCGAGGGTTTTAGGAGGTTCCCCATTTCCATGAGTAGCAAGTACCACTAATTTTTTTGGTGTTTCATGTTCCATATCCATAACTAAAGATAGAGAACAACTTAGAACATGAAATAAAACTACTTAGTGATACAGCAAACAAGCACATACGAGAATATTCACCCCACGCTATTGCTCCCCGGCAACGGCTTCATAAAAGGTCTTGATAACCCACAAGTATAGGGGATCAATTGTAGCCTCTTTCGATAAGTAAGAGTGTCAAACCCAACGAGGAGCTAAAGGTAGAACAAATATTCCCTCAAGTTCTATCGACCACCGATACAACTCTACGCACACTTGATGTTTGCTTTACCGGAAACAAGTATGAAACTAATTTGCAAGGATTAAACTTCGAGTACTTTGCGAGAATAAAACTACGAATAAATTGCAAGGTAGTAAAAGTAGATAGCTTTTGTCAACAAGAAAGTTATTTGTCCCTAGGCAATCGATAACAAGTACCGGTAATCATTCTTGTAATTTTATATGAGGGAGAGGCATGAGCTAACATACTTTCTCTACTTGGATCATATGCACTTATGATTGGAACTCTAGCAAGCATCCGCAACTACTAAATATCATTAAGGTCGTGAAACCCAACCATAGCATTAAGTATCAAGTCCTCTTTACTCCCATACGTCATAGCCCACCTACTCGGGTTTAAGTTTCTGTCACTCTCGGAACCCAGCGTAAGCAAACCATGAACATATTGCAACACCCTACAGCGAGGGCCCCTCATGTTTGCGCGAGAACGGAGGGCACCGTAGGACAGCACCATAAATAAAATATACAATCATACCAACCAAGATCATGATTAACCCACAGGACAAAACGGATCAACTCAAACATCATAGGATAGCCAAATATCATTGGGAAATAATATATGGAGTTGAGCACCATGTTTAAGTAGAGATTACAGCGGGGAGAAGGGGTGTTACACCGCTGCAAAGAGGGGGAGAGAGTTGGTGTTGACGGTAGCAAGATTGTTGATGTAGATCACCGTCCCGATCGTTGCCCCCGGCGGCACTCCGGCGCCATCGGAAGCGAGGGGGAGAGAGCCCCCTCCTTCTTCTTCCTTGGCCTCCCCCTAGATGGGAGGAGAGTTCCCCCTCTGGTCCTTGGTCTCCATGGCGCCGGAGGGGCGGGAGCCCCTCCGAGATTGGATCTCCCTCTTTATTCTCTTCTGTTTCGCGTTCCCCTGATCTGGCCGAAAACCATTTCTTATATTCCGGGAGATCCATAACCCCGATTGCGCTGAGATTTGAACACGATTTTTTTCGGATATAAGCTTCCTTGCGCCCAGAGCTCCAATCGACGTTCGAGGAGGGCACAACCCACCACCGCACGCAAGGGGCCTCTGGCGCACCCTCGTGTATTGTGGGCTGTGTGGGCCTCCGTTTGCGGTGATTCCAACTCCCAAAATCACCCTAGGGGCATGCGTATCATCTATCCCCCTAGGGGCATGCGTAGCAATACTTTGCTTCGAGGGCTAATAAACTTTCGTAATAAGTATGTGAGTTTTTATGACTAATGTGAGTCAACGGATTATACGCACTCTCACCTTTCCGCAATTTGCTAGCCTCTTCTACAGTGCATTGCCCTTTCTCACCTCAAGAGTCGGTGCAAACTTCACCAGTGCATCCAAACCCCGTGATATGATACGCTCTATCACAGATAAGCCTCTCTATATCTTCCTCAAATCAACCATCATACCTACCTATTATGGCATTTTTTTGACAGAAAGACTATAAGGGAACCCCCTACAGTATAATTGGTGCAACAACCCCAAATTGCAAGTACCATGCCCTGAACTTGGGTGGGTGGGAAGGCATCAGCCCCTTCCCACCACTAGGCTATGCCTTAGTCTGCCTATTATGGCATTTTCATAGCCATTCGGAGATATATTGCCATGCAACTTCCATCATCATCATATACATGACTTGAGCGTTCATTGTTATATTGCTTTGCATGCTCATAAGATAGCTAGCATGAAATTTTCATGGCTTGTCCGTTTGTTGATATCTTGGCCATGCTAGATCATTGCACATCCTGTTACACCGCCAGAGGCATTCATATAGAGTCATATTTTGTTCTAGTATCGAGTTGTAATTTTTTGAGTTGTAAGTAAATAGAAGTGTGATGATCATCATTATTCACTATTAGAGCATCGTACCAGTGGGAATGGATGATGGAGACCATGATTCCCCCACAAGTCGGGATGAGACTCCGGACGAAAATAAAAAAAGAAAAAAAAGTGGCCAAAAAGAGCCCAACAAAAAAAGAAAGAAAAAGAGCAATAAAAAAATAAAAAATGAGAGAAAAAGAGAGAAGGGGCAATGTTACTATCCTTTTCCACACGTGTACTTCAGAGTAGCACCATGTTTTTTCATATATAAAGTCCCCTATGTAGCCACTTTCATATACTAGTGGATTTTTTCATTATACACTACCGCAGGATGCTGCTAACGCGACACTACGATCAGAGACTCTTCGACGAAAATGTGTGTGATGCAATAATCGCACACGGTGGTGTAAAAAACCGTCAAAAAAGGTGCAAAAAGTTTGCGATGACGGATGCATCAAACACGGTTCGGATTTTAGTCGCGTGTGCGATGCAGGGCATACGGTTCAGATCAATTAACTGTTTGCGATGAGGAGGAACAAAAGAAACGAGTAGTCAGATGAAGGTGTGTGCGATATACAACATATGGTTCACTCGGATGAACTGTTTGTGATTAGGCAACACAAAAGAAACGGTCAGCCAGATCAAGGTGTGTGCGATATACGGCATGCGGTTCACTCGGCCTTGTCGTCAGTGTGTGACCTCTGTGGTAACCGTTCGCTCCCCACTAGCCTCTTCTTGTACCGTGGCAACCGTCCACCACCTCTTCGCCTTTCCCTCTCGATTTGGAACTGCTGTCGCACGCTCTTCCTCCCTCCATTTGCCTTCACCCTTCCTTCTGCCATTGTTTGATCATCTTCTCCATGGAGGGAACAGGTCGGAAACGACCCCATTATTCTTGACCCGATCTGAAAGATGACGTGGTGGAGGAACTCATTGATCGGTGCGACGTCATCACCTCGGCTAGCATGGCAGGTTCATTCAAGTCCATTCTTGACTCAACAAATAACATCATTGCAAAGAACCCAAGGGTTCAGGAGTGGTTTGATCTCCCCTATCTTCTTCGCCATGACGCTGGTCGCCGGCGTGGGGACGATGGAAGCGTCGCCTTGTGCAAGTTGATGCCGCTTGATAATGATACGTGTGATGTTAAGATGCCATCGCTTGAGGGTAAGGCTTGGGCAGGCACAAATGGAGATTGGGTTGTTTATATTGGGTATAACTGCGAGTGGGAACTTGTGAATGTGTACACTCGTCACTGGGTTCCACTTCCAAAAATCACAGACTGCCCTGAGGTTGAGCACACAGATGATCTACGTACGTTCAAATACGATCATGGTGACTGTTGTCTACGGAAGATAGCAATTTGTCGAGTTCCCAACCGCTCTTGGGATTACAAGAACTATGAAGTTGTTGCTATATTTGACAAGCTTGTTGCCGTCCTTACTTCCACGCCTCGATGGATATTGCTCAAAAATCAATTTTTGTACACAGATGGTACTTGATGCAATTCAATACGAGGGTCTTGTGTTTGCTGCCACCACTCGTGGCACTATTTTTGCATGGAATCCTTATGGTTTCGGTGCGTTTGTCTTCCACCATAATTATAATTTTTTTCATCCACATGCATGCGGGTTAGCTAGTTTCCCTTTACTAATTAACTTTCGTATGTTTCCAAGGTCCTGTGAACATTCCACCACCTATACTTGAAAATTTTTATAACCAAGGGGGAGATGACGATGGTGATGATCACGAGCATGAGGACGAGCAGGACCTATATACTCGGTGGCACCTGGCAACTTATTCCGATGGATCACCTCTTCTTGTATGTATACAGGGCACTGCTGATGTTACTAACGAAGCAGGTGTTGTCTCCCATGGTCGCACTCTCCGGACCTATTCCAACATCCATTGCAGGGTATTCGGGATGGATACTACTGTACTAGCGCCAACACCTTCTCCCTGGTTCAGTATTGATAGTCTTGGAGAAAACTCGCTCTTCCTTGGACAAAACTATCCAATGATGGTGAAAGGCGATCCAGCTGCCGTTGACACAATGTTACTACCATTTATGAGAAGCAACTGTATCTATACCTCGGACATTGCTATGGTTCCCTACCCTGGCTATCACAATATGCGTCCTAATATAGGCCGCTTCAGCCTGGATGATCAGTCCTGCGTTGGTCTCGAGATTGATAATAGCTGGCCCTTCCCAGAGAATCAGTTATGGTTCAAAGCAAGCGTTTCCAACGCCGAGGATTGGTTGAGCTGAAGTTCATTTCATTGCTTTGTCATTTGTTGTGTGAGAAAAACTTTACTTTACTAGAATGTTTTGTTGGAAATAATCTGTAATCCAACATGTATCCTCGTTGTCGTTGTGTGTTGATGACTTGTTGTATGTAATGAATGGTACATTTGCATATGCGTCCCATCAACTCACGCCTGCTCGCACGGCACATGGGTTCGTGTGGCGGTACGTATATTATTTTTCTATTTGGATGATTAATGCTGCCGCTTTATTTCTTAACCGAAGCATGGCACGTATCCATTGTTGGTCTAATGCTCACGGTTCAAATAAATAATCCGTTTGGGATGTTGGTTCCAAATTATTAATAATCTCCCATCTGTAATTAGATAAAGATAACATCAAAACTGGTCTCAAATTTGACAAAAAAAAGTACAATGCCACTTGTATCGGTGTCCATATGAACAGTGCTAGTGATTTTAGTTGCAAAAGTTAGATAGTGTGTAGCGACCCGACCTCAGATGGTCAAGTCTCTGTGCTTCAGTGTCATCCCTGGATCGGTAATGCTGACACACATAGTACTCGAAGGATTTATAGCAGATTAGCAATCACACACTTATTACATCGAATGTCTCAAAAAAGAGAACTTATTACAATAAATATGGCTTAAGGCCATCTAATACGATAACAGCGGAAGGCTTGGAAGATAAAGTGAGTCCATCAACTCCAACGGCATAGCTGAGTGCATGACAACGACCTATCACACCTTTACTCGTCGTCTGAAAAGTCTGCAACATGATACGTTGCAGCCCGAAAACGGGTCAGCACATGGAATATGCTGGCAATGTAACACAGTAGAGCAATGAACAGATAAAAGCTATCACTACATGCATATATGGCTGGTGGATGCTCTATGGTTATATGTTTTTGCGAAAAGCCAATTTTTCCCTACAACAAAGGAATAGATTTTATTTAACTATCATGGTAGTTGAAACATCATTGAGAAGGTACCTCCAACTCAATCCCAATTAAAAGTAATTATCAACCCAACATATTAAAATAGAGTGATGAGATACATTTGATAATCCAAGTACTAGATACTCAAGATTGTCCATAACCGGGGACACGGCTAACCATGATTAGATTGTACACTCTGCAGAGGTTTGCGCACTTTTCCCCACAAGACTCGATCTCCTCCGTTGGATTTCTCGCACTACATGGTGTTTGAGAAACGGATGACCGAGACACAGTCTTTCAGAAGCATTAACTCTAACCCCGGGTAGACAGTACCAACCTACATCCCTCTACATCTGCTAGCCTACCACTGGAAGAGGTCATGCAACATACTCAACTATGCTAGAGCCCATAATAGCTTGTGGCTGCACACGGAAGTTTCTAGCATGAAATATCTCACGATCCCTTTGAGCCTGGGTGGCGGACCGTAGGATGATCACACGGATACCCCGGGATCTCCTAGGACAACACTGGATTCCCCAGGTGCCCAAACAAGCAATCCACCCAGATGTGTATTGAAGTAGCCACCTTAAGTTGAACCATTAATTAACAATCTCACATCTGTCATGGATTCACTCACCAAACCACGTCTACGAGCATAGCATGGCAATAAGCATAACGTAAAAGTAACTCCCAAGGGTTTGATAATAAAACAGGTAATAGGTTCTACCTCATCAACTACTTCCCAATACCCACAAGTTAATCACATCCTAATCATGCAGTGTTTGAGGATTGGAACTAATGCATAAAAACTGGGTATGAAAAGAGTATGATCAATGTGTTACTTGCCTTGCTGACGATCCGCAAAACCTAGTGACTCGTAGTAGCACGCTTCGCACTCCGGGAATTCTATCGCAAACAAACAATAACATACATAAGCAATCAAGCAAAGATGCACGGGTAAAACTCAAATAACAAGATCTAACCAGAAATTTCAACTTAAGAACTCCGGTTTGCAAAAAGAATCAAATCAAACGGAGCAACGAAACACAAACTGCGAAAGAAACAAGATCCGTTTACTAATCTGGACTAAAGTCAAATTTACAGTACCAAAATCTTGTTCAAGTTGGTTAAGCGGAAAGAGGGCTTCGAGACGAAGATCTAGGCGCTTGAATCGCCTGATTTCGATAAACGAGCGAAAAGATACGCTAAAACGAAAATCGGATCAGAAATCGCGATCGGAAATAATCGCGAAAAATCCGAGAAAAAGAAAACTGACGAACAGGCTAACGAACGAAACGTTCGCTGTCTGTGACTAACGAGTGAACGCGTTCGTTTAACGAACGAAACGGAACGAACGTCCGCAAAATAAATAAACCGTCGGAAAAACCGATCTATCGAAAATAAACCGAAAAAATAAAATAAAAAACTGGGGTTATCCATAGAAAACTGACCGGTCAACGGCGAGATCCGGCCCGGCGGGCGGCGGCAGTGGCAGGCGGCGGCTAGGGCTGACGGGGCACTGCGGCTGGGGTGGGCTGCGAGGTGGGGCGGCTGGGGCGGCTTATAAAGGGCCGGCCCGAGGTCTCCTGGCCGGGTACGGCCCGAAGTCGGTTCCTTTTTTTTAAATAATTCCGGCATGCAGAAAAAGAAAGAAAAAGAGTACTAAACGGACTCCAAAAATTCCGAAATAAATTTTTCCCGTCCTCTAATAATAAGTTGGACAAGGTGAACATTTATTTAGGCCTATAATGCAATTTTGAAAAACGCATATTTTTCCTATGCAAATAAAATAGCAATAAAATCCGAATAAAATCAAATATTTGATTTTAATATTTTTCCTCCAATATTTCATTTATTTTGGAGAATTCATATTATCTCCTCTCATATATTTTAATATGAAATATTTTCGAAGAGAAAAATAATTAAAACAAATGTTCCTCGTTTTGATATTTGATAAAATTCAAATATGAAAACGGTGAAATCCCCAACTCTCTCCGTGGGTCCTTGAGTTGCTTAGAATTTCGAGGATCGCAAATCGAAATGCAATAAAACATGATATGCATGAATGATCTATGTATAACATTCCAAATTGGAAATTTGGGATGTTACAAACCTACCCCCCTTAAGATGAATCTCGCCCTTGAGATTCGGGTTGGCTAGGAAATAGGTGTGGATGGTCTTTGCGAAGATCATCCTCTCGTTCCCAAGTGGCTTCATCCTCGGTATGGTGGCTCCACTGAACTTTACAAAACTTGATAACCTTGCTGCGAGTAACTCGGCTGGCAAACTCAAGAATCTTGACAGGTTTCTCCTCATATGTCAAATCACTGTCCAACTGAATCGCTTCCAGGGGCACTGTATCTCTCAGAGGTATACCGGCCATCTCTGCATGGCACTTCTTCAACTGGGAAACGTGAAACACATCATGTACTCCTGACAGTCCTTCAGGTAACTCCAACTTGTAGGCAACTTCTCCCATGCGTTCCAAGACACGGTAAGGTCCTACAAACCTCGGGGCTAACTTTCCCTTAACCCCAAAACGCTTAACTCCTCGAAGAGGTGATACTCGCAGATACGCTCTGTCTCCGATTTCATAGACTACCTCCTTGCATTTTGAATCTGCATAACTCTTCTGTCGGGACTGGGCTACCTTCAGTCTATCTCGAATTAGCTTAACCTTCTCTTCAGATTCCTTAATCAAATCCGGTCCAAACAACTGGCGGTCTCCAACTTCATCCCACATCAACGGTGTTCGGCATCTCCTTCCATACAGGGCTTCGAACGGTGCCATCTTCAAACTGGCCTGGTAGCTATTGTTGTATGAGAACTCCGCGTAGGGTAAATTGTCATCCCAACTAGATCCATAATCCAACGCACAAGCTCTCAACATGTCCTCCAGAATCTGATTGACTCTCTCGGTCTGTCCATCTGTCTGCGGGTGAAAAGCTGTACTGAACTCTAGCCTGGTTCCCAAAGTCTGGTGTAACTGATGCCAAAACTTTGAAGTAAACTGTGTTCCTCTATCCGATACGATGGTCCTCGGAACTCCGTGCAGACATACGATCCTGGTCATGTATATCTTGGCCAACTTCGCACTCGTATAAGTGGTTTTCACTGGGATAAAGTGGGCTACTTTGGTCAAGCGATCCACTACTACCCAGATAGAATCATATCCTGATCGGGTCCTAGGCAATCCGGTGATAAAATCCATGCCAAGTTTATCCCACTTCCATTCGGGTATCGGCATAGGTTGCAGTAATCCTGCTGGCTTCTGATGTTCTGCCTTTACTCTCTGACATACATCACATACGGCTACATACTCGGCAATATCCTTCTTCATTCCGGTCCACCAGAAACGCTCCTTCAAATCCAAATACATCTTGGTGTTCCCGGGGTGTATCGAGTATGGCGAGTCGTGAGCCTCCTGAAGTATCAACTTCCTGATCTCCGCATTATTGGGCACATAAACGCGGTCCTCAAACCATAGGGTGTCGTGCTCATCCTCACGAAAACCTTTGGCCTTTCCTTTGCTCATTCTCTCTTTTATCTCGGCAATCTCTTTATCATCCTTCTGCGCTTCTCGAATCTTTCCCAACAATGTAGACTGAACTTCCATTGCTGCAACAAAACCTCTAGGGACTACCTCCAAACGTAGTTCCCTGAGATCCTCGGCTAACTCCTTTGGCATCCCTCCGCTTACGAGGGTGTTTACATAACTCTTTCGGCTCAAAGCGTCTGCTACGACATTGGCCTTTCCTGGATGATAATGCAGCTTCATGTCATAATCCTTTATAAGCTCCAACCATCTCCTCTGCCTGAGGTTCAGCTCCTTCTGTGTGAAAATGTACTTCAAACTCTTATGATCCGTGTACACATCACAACGGTTTCCAATAAGGTAATGTCTCCAAGTCTTGAGCGCATGCACTACGGCTGCTAACTCTAAATCATGGGTAGCATAATTCAACTCATGCGGTCGAAGCTGTTGGGATGCATACGAAACAGCTCTTCCATCCTGCATAAGTACACCTCCAAGTCCTGAGCGTGAAGCATCACAATATACTTGGAAGTCCTTGCGTATATCCGGCAGAATCAGCACTGGGGCTGTAGTCAAACATTTCTTCAACTCCTGAAAACTTGCCTCACATTCTTCCGTCCATTTGAATTTGGTATCTTTCTTCAATAACTCCGTCATGGGTTTCGCAATCTTGGAAAAATTCTCAATGAATCTCCGATAGTATCCCGCGAGTCCAAGGAAACTGCGGATCTCGCTAACTGAGGTGGGTGCCAACCACTCAGTGACTCACTGAACCTTGGTGGGGTCTACTGCTATACCTTCTCCTGATATAACATGTCCAAGGAATCCAACTTCCTTCAACCAGAACTCACATTTGCTGAACTTGGCATACAACTGATGTTCCCTGAGTTTCTCGAGAACTAAACGTAAATGCTCCTTGTGCTCCTCTTCATTCTTCGAGTATACCATTATATCATCAATGAACACCACAACGAACTTATCCAAAAATTCCATGAACACCTTATTCATCATACTCATGAAATAGGCAGGGGCGTTAGTCAGTCCAAATGACATGACCGTATACTCATATAACCCGTACCTTGTGGTGAATGCTGTTTTTGGTATATCCTTCTCTCAAATCTTCAGCTGGTGATATCCTGATCGCAGATCGATCTTGGAAAACACTTTAGCTCCCTGCAGCTGGTCAAACAAATCATTGATCATCGGCAATGGGTATTTGTTCTTGATCGTCACCTCATTTAGTGCGCGATAATCAACAACCATCCTTAAGGATCCATCCTTCTTCTCAACCAAGAGCACTGGGGCTCCCCACGGTGATGAACTTCTTCGAATGTAACCTTTCTCCAATAACTCCTTAATCTGCTTCTTGATCTCTTCTAGATCATTTGCGGGCATCCGGTAGGGTCTCTTTGATATTGGCCCGGTGCCTGGCAACAACTCTATTAAAAATTCAATATCTCGATCTGGTGGCATGCCTGGCAACTCCTCCGGAAATACATCCGGGTAATCCTTCACTACCGGCACTTCCTCCTGAACAACTCCCGTGAGAGAATTTACTTGGGTCCTCCTTGACGCATGCCTGGATACATACTTGATCCTTTTTCCCTCCGGGGTAGTGAGCAGAATTTACTTACTAGCACAATCAATGCTTCCTCCATACTTCGACATCCAATCCATGCCTAATATCACATCCAATCCTTGTGACTCCAAAATTATTAGGTCTGACGGAAAAACATGACTACCAATGGTTAAGGGTATCCGGTCGCACCATCGGCTGGCCATATACTCTGCTCCAGGTGAACTTACTAACAGGGGTGTCCTGAGGGCTAGGGTTGGCAACTTAAACTTGTCCACAAATCCCCTTGATATGTATGAATGCGATGCACCAGTATCGAAAAGAACAAGAGCGGTAAAAGACTTAACCAAAAACTTACCGATAACTGCATCAGGCTGCTCCTCAACCTCCTCCACGTTCACGTGGTTCACTTGTCCCCTATTGAAAGGGTTGGGCTTCTTCCCAGCGCTTCCATTGCCATTGCCGTTCTTTAATTCCGGACAATCGTTGGCATAGTGCCCAGTCTTCCCGCACTTGAAACAAGTAATGTGACTTTGATCCTTCTTGGCAGGTGTGGATGGGTTAGAACGGTTCTGATTGCTGCCTGCTCCATTCCCGTTTCCATTCTTGGGGCCATTATGGTTGTGAGAACTTCCTCCAGTGTGGTTGTGGCCTCCATGATTATGGACAAGTCCTCCCGAATTCGGGGCGAAACGAGGCTTCTGTTGGGATCCAGAATTGTACTTTCCTTGTCCATACTTCCTCTTGCGGCTCTCAATCTGTTGCTACTTCCCTTCAATCATAAGAGCCTTGTCTACCAACTCCTGGTAATTGTTGAATGTTGCCACCATCAACTGCATGCTCATCTCATCATTCAGCCCTTCCATAAACTTCTCCTGCTTCGTGGCATCTGTGGCCACATCATCAGGGGCATAACGAGATAGCTTACTAAACTCATCCACGTACTGAGCTACAGTACGGTTTCCCTTGCGTAAGTTGCGAAACTCACGCTTCTTCATGCTCATAGCTCCAGTTGAGACATGGGTTATGTGGAATGCTTGCTGAAACTGGTCCCAAGTGATATTGGCTATGGGGAAAGTGGCTGTGTAATTCTCCCACCATGAGGCTGATGGTCCATCCAACTGATGTGCGGCAAAACGCACCTTCTCTACATCTGTGCAACATGCAGTGGTGAACTCCCTTCCAATCCTGCGTAGCTAGTCATCTGCAACTATCGGCTCGGTGCTACTGGAAAACACTGGCGACTGTAACCTCAGAAAGCGGGCTAAGTTGTCAACCAGAGGCGGGTTGTTGTTGTTGTTATTGTTTTTGTTGTTGCTGCCTTGGTTCTGGACTAATATCTGCATCAAGGCATTCTGCTGCTGGATCAACTGGGTGATCTCCGGTCGGAAGACAAATCCGGTGTCACATCTCGGAGGCATCTGATGGGTTTAGAGGGGAGAGATTAGAATAGAAATGAGGTCTAGTGAGAAAACACTACCCATATGCACATGAGACAAACACAAACATATCACACCAAATCAATCAAGCAAGGGCATACAAACGGTCTAGAACTATCGTCAAAAGTGCTCGGACTACTACTATATACATGGGGAAATACTACTAATCATACGGTGGTCTACTAGAAATTTTTGATCGGTGGAAGACTCCATGATGTCTGCTCCATCTTCGTCTTCAAAGTCATCATCACTGTCGTCGGGGTCGGAGTCGGTGTCGTCGATGATGATGTAGTTCTCCGGGCAAGTGGAATCGTCGTCATCTCCTCCTGGCGCGGGATCTCCCATGAATACTCTGATCTTCCTTGTCAGGTCGTCATTCTTCTCCACTAGTACGACGATTTCCTCCTCTTATCCATCGCGTGTAGACTTGAGTTCCTCTTCTAGCTCGGTGATCCTTGTCATCGCCTTCTTCAAATTTATCATGTCTGCACACATCTGGTTCTCCTGGCGTCGAATGTGCTGGTTTAACTACTGGATGAAAGCTGCAATGGACCTGTCCTTCCTGGTGCTGATCATCTCCCATTGCTCATCTCGGCGTCCGCATATCTGGTAGATAGTATCTTTGAGATCCTTGTGGTAAACTTCGCCGATGCGTCCCATGGCGATGTGGGCTGCCATGCTCTTGCCTAGACTCCAGGTTGGGGCATCAAAGGAAAACTCTATGGGCTCAGTGACTGGCGTGAAAGTCCTTCCTGGAATTTGAACTTGAATCATCCAGCGCTCCTCTTCTGGTAAGGTGGCGTTGAAGGTCCCGGTGAAGCTTGGTATTCCTATGTTCAGGTATCTAGTAACTTCCTTCAAGTGTCGTCCAAAAGGTGTATCTTCATCCGGTTGAGCAAACTTGTTCCTTGAATCCGCCATCCTAAAGAGTAGAAAGTGGAGAGGAGTCAGAAATGAGTAGAGAAAGTGACCTATGGCTTTTCTTAGTGGTCGTGTCCTACATTCAGCGTGTGCTCTGATACCATCTTGTAGCGACCCGACCTCAGATGGTCAAGTCTCTGTGCTTCAGTGTCATCCCTGGATCGGTAATGCTGACACACACAGTACTCGAAGGATTTATAGCAGAGTAGCAATCACACACTTATTACATCGAATGTCTCAAAAAAGAGAACTTATTACAATAAATATGGCTTAAGGCCATCTAATACGATAACAGCGGAAGGCTTGGAAGATAAAGTGAGTCCATCAACTCCAACGGCATAGCTGAGTGCATGACAACGACCTATCGCACCTTTACTCGTCGTCTGAAAAGTCTGCAACATGATACGTTGCAGCCCGAAAACGGGTCAGCACATGGAATATGCTGGCAATGTAACACAGTAGAGCAATGAACAGATAAAAGCTATCACTACATGCATATATGGCTGGTGGATGCTCTATGGTTATATGTTTTTGCGAAAAGCCAATTTTTCCCTACAACAAAGGAATAGATTTTATTTAACTATCATGGTAGTTGAAACATCATTGAGAAGGTACCTCCAACTCAATCCCAATTAAAAGTAATTATCAACCCAACATATTAAAATAGAGTGATGAGATACATTTGATAATCCAAGTACTAGATACTCAAGATTGTCCATAACCGGGGACACGGCTAACCATGATTAGATTGTACACTCTGCAGAGGTTTGCGCACTTTTCCCCACAAGACTCGATCTCCTCCGTTGGATTTCTCGCACTACATGGTGTTTGAGAAACGGATGACCGAGACACAGTCTTTCAGAAGCATTAACTCTAACCCCGGGTAGACAGTACCAACCTACATCCCTCTACATCTGCTAGCCTACCACTGGAAGAGGTCATGCAACATACTCAACTATGCTAGAGCCCATAATAGCTTGTGGCTGCACACGGAAGTTTCTAGCATGAAATATCTCACGATCCCTTTGAGCCTGGGTGGCGGACCGTAGGATGATCACACGGATACCCCGGGATCTCCTAGGACAACACTGGATTCCCCAGGTGCCCAAACAAGCAATCCACCCAGATGTGTATTGAAGTAGCCACCTTAAGTTGAACCATTAATTAACAATCTCACATCTGTCATGGATTCACTCACCAAACCACGTCTACGAGCATAGCATGGCAATAAGCATAACGTAAAAGTAACTCCCAAGGGTTTGATAATAAAACAGGTAATAGGTTCTACGTCATCAACTACTTCTCAATACCCACAAGTTAATCACATCCTAATCATGCAGTGTTTGAGGATTGGAACTAATGCATAAAAACTGGGTATGAAAAGAGTATGATCAATGTGTTACTTGCCTTGCTGACGATCCGCAAAACCTAGTGACTCGTAGTAGCACGCTTCGCACTCTGGGAATTCTATCGCAAACAAACAATAACATACATGAGCAATCAAGCAAAGATGCACGGCTAAAACTCAAATAACAAGATCTAACCAGAAAGTTCAACTTAAGAACTCCAGTTTGCAAAAAGAATCAGATCAAACGGAGCAACGAAACACAAACTGCGAAAGAAACAAGATCCGTTTACTAATCTGGACTAAAGTCAAATTTTACAGTACCAAAATCTTGTTCAAGTTGGTTAAGCGGAAAGAGGGCTTCGAGACGAAGATCTAGGCGCTTGAATCGCCTGATTTCGATAAACGAGCGAAAAGATACGCTAAAACGAAAATCGGATCAGAAATCACGATCGGAAATAATCGTGAAAAATCCGAGAAAAAAGAAAACTGACGAACAGGCTAACGAACGAACGTTCGCTGTCTGTGACTAACGAGTGAACGACGTTCGTTTAAACGAACGAACGGACGAACGTCCGCAAAATAAATAAACCGTCGAAAAAACCGATCTATCGAAAATAAACCAAAAAAACCGGGGTTATCCGTAGAAAACCGACCGATCAACGGCGGTCGACGGCGAGATCCGGCACGGCGGCGGCGGCTCCGGCGACGGCAGGCGGCGGCGGGCGGCGGCTAGGGCTGACGGGGCGGGGCAGCTGGGGTGGGCTGCAGGGTCGGGCGGCTAGGGCGGCTTATAAAGGGCCGGCGCGAGGTCTCCTGGCCGGGTACGGCCCGAAGTCGGTTCCTTTTTTTAAATAATTCCGGCGTGCAGTAAAGAAAGAAAAAGGGTACTAAAAGGACTACAAAAATTCCGAAATAAATTTTCCCCGTCCTCTACAAATAAGCCGGACAAGGTGAACATTTATTTGGGCCTATAATGCAATTTTGAAAAACGCATATTTCTATGCAAATAAAATAGCAATAAAATACGAATAAAATCAAATCTTTGATTTTAATATTTTTCCTCCAATATTTCATTTATTTTGGAGAAGTCATATTATCTCCTCTATATATTTTAATATGAAATATTTTCGGAGAGAAAAATAATTCAAACAAATGATCCTCGTTTCGATATTTGATAAAATTCAAATATGAAAACGGTGAAATCCCCAACTCTCTGCGTGGGTCCTTGAGTTGCTTAGAATTCCAACGATCGCAAATCAAAATGCAATAAAACATGATATGCATGAATGATCTATGTATAACATTCCAAATTGGAAATTTGGGATGTTACATAGTGCTAGTGATTTTTAGCTGCATATTCTGACATATCGCAGTGTTACAAGGTTGACAAATGGCAATGTTACTAGATAAACAAATGTCAATCTTTCCAGTTTGACAAATGGCAACATACCCAATATGACAGATGCAAATCTTACCCAATTGTTTCTATGTGGTTGCACATGGGTCATCCAAAATAACCGTTTGCATTGAAGGGATGCACAAATCCTGGACTGCGAATTTTCCCTTGACTTAAGGGGGAAGACCATAGCTCTCACTTTGCATATGGGTGTTCTAGATGTTTGCGATCAAGAGCTGCACAAATCCTGCTCGGCATATTTTCCCTTGGCTTCCTGGGGAAGCTGTCGGTTTGCATACGGGTGTTCTAACCAAAACATTTGCGATGAGTGTTTTATATTTAAAAACCATTAATGTTATTTTCAAAATAAAATCGTTTGATAAGTCTGTACATTAAGAGAGAAAAACGCAAGTTCGTTCAAATCATATCTTTCATTCAGTCACACTTTGAATTTATATTCATATGATCGAGAATTCGAGATACAGTATTAAACCCCAAAAAAAACTATTTCCGGCGGCGGTGGAGGCGGCGTGCCGTGCCGTCATTGTCGTGGTCGTCCTCCAGGACGCCGTTGTTAAAGTCTTCAAGGCAGCACAAAATGTTCTTCACTTGTAAATCAAACATCATGTCGTCGCGCGATCGACGGGCGGGGCGCGGGAGGACGGCAACTGGCACCGCTGAGAGGTAGTGGTCGACGGCAGCGTCCCATGCCGCTGAGGGGGGGCGCGCATGGGCACAAGCACGGTGGGTGCAGCCAAATGCACGGGGACCGGCGCCGCGGTGGGTGGAGGGGCGCGCACGGGCACGGGCACGGGCGCCGTGGGTGCAGCCAAACGCACGGGGACCGGCGCCACAGTGGGAGGAGGGGCCCGCACGGGCACGGGCGCTGGCACTGGCATGTACACGAGCTCGCGCGGGTCCACGGAGACCTCGTTGATGTCCACGGCTTCCAGCTCTGTGATAGTGCTCGGCGACCAGCCCGTCAATGCTATGGGGATGGTCGCTGGCGCGGGCGCGGGGATGGGAGCTGGGGCGGGAGCGGGGGCAGCAACCGCCACGGCTAGCTCGTTCAGGGCCATGTCCATGAGGCCCCATTCCTCCTTATTTTCTATCTCCTCCGGCTCAGAGTCGACTTCACCAAACTTGAAGACTAGTGGCAGATGATCATTCTGCGCCATGGCATTGGTGGAGGTCTGCGGGGGGGGGGGTGGGGGGGGGGAATGGGAGGCGAACAGTAAGGCCGACCGTATTAAACAGCAGCTCGGGCGCCATTAATGGAGAGGAAGGCGGGCGGCCATGGTAGTCAAAGGGCTCGCTTCTCAGTGAGCCTGCGCAGCATACAACTCGCACGCTTCCCGGTGAGCCTGCACATTGGAGGACAGCTTGCACGCCTCTCGGTCAGCCTGTGCACCGGACTCCGCTCGCACGCCTCCCATTCAGTCAAGCAGCTGTCCGCACGGCACCTTGCCATTAAAACGAAGACACATGGCGCCACGTGAATGATTAACAGAACGCACATGATTTGAATTATACAAACGTTTGAGATATTAAAGTGGCAACTATTTTTTCAAAATGCCTTTGTTGGCTGTTATTCGAGTGCGCCTTCTCTCTAAATGGACACGAAAAATACCATAGCATGTCGGGTGCCATTCCATGATAGCATGCCAAGGTTCATGAATTTCAGACGAGTTTTGGATTTACTAGAATTACAAAAGCAAGTACCTCAACATTTGCCGGAGAGCCACGATGTCGTGCTGTTCGAAATTCATCCCCATTTCTTGCATGGGACATAAGCATAAACCCATGGACACATATATGATTTTACAACCCATGTTGGTGCACCGGAGCATGTGCATGTGCTTTAAATCTGAATTGTGCACCTAAAATGGCTAGAAAACCAATTTAATGTATAAAATTTCCAAACGAACCCTGAATAATTCCAATTTTTTTACGACACACATATAGTTGCATGTTCACTGCAGATAAATGGTCTAGCAATTCAAACACCGTCCATTGCCGCTGTGACCCCATTATATAATTCAAATCAAGATGAAAAATCTAGTAGATCCCACACAGTTTATTATCACCGTACCAACCGTGTGTGATGCAGCACAAAATATCTTGGAGCACCGTCGGAGTATAGTACGCATACGGCTTACGTGAGAAGGTGCAATGACTACAGTCCACAACCAGCTCTGAATAAGGGACTGTGTCTGATGACACTTTGCGCGCCAGTTTTTTTGCTGAAGCAATTCCAAATTTTCGGCTTCCGCGGAAATATCTACCTCCCCGCCCCCTCCCCCTTACCAAAAGCCACATTTCCCCCGTTTCTGCCTTCATTTCCAAGTTGAAACATTCACTCCTTGCTTGTAGCGCCGCCTCCTCGTCGGCGACCCTCCTTCACGCTTCTCGGCCTCGCCTATCCAGGCAGGTAATCCACACCCGACCCCCATCCTCCTCCTCCTTCCACATCCCACATGCCCCGACCGCTGGTGCGACACCTTCCACCCAAATCACCGACCCCCCACCAAATAAGCGCCGCCCTAAGCCATGGTGCACGTAGTATAGCCAGGATCTCAAGGAACATTTGGCAGCGGAGAAGCAAATCATGGCCGCACGCGCGGATGAGGGCGCGATGGCTGCCATTCGTGCCGATCCCCAGATCTTGGAGGAGCACCTCGCCGTCGAGGCCACCGTCGATGCCTCACGCACCAACGACGCGACGCGGTTGGCTGCTTTAAACGATAGTTCATGGCATTTTTTCGAGGCCACCCTTGGTGCCTTCGACGAAGACTATGAGGTGTTTTCTCAGCATGCACGTGCTTACCTCATCTCGAGAGCCAGCAGGTTGGTGCCCGGAGCGTCTCAGGCAACTCACCACTACGACGAGGGCACCCACCATGCAGAGACCTCGCCCTCTTCCATGTCCAAGGAGCCAATCATCATCGATATCTCCCACAATGAGGAGTATCTTGTCTTATTAGCTCACTATAAGGACCCATGTTCAGTTTGCTAGCTACTGCCTTTCCTTAACAAATTCTAGTGAATTGTGCTATCTACTTTTACCGTGCAATCTTCTGCTCTAGTGTATATGTTCTATATGTCGTGCAATGTGGTGTTTAGTTAACTGTTTGGTTCAATTTGCAAATGTGATGTTCAATTCTTCAGGGTGCAATTTTCCAAGTTGTCAAGCATGCTTGGTTTGGTTAACTGTTTGATCTTTTATTAGGAGTATGTTATATTGTGCAATGTGGTGCTCACTTAACGTTTGGTTCATTTTTTGTGGTGTTTAGTTAACTGTTTGGTTCAATTCTGCAATGCGATGTTCAATTGTTGTGGGTGCATTCTGTTATTGTATACCATGTGAGAAATAAATCGAAGCTGGTTGTACTAAATACATAAGAAACGAATACAACTGCTATATTTCCAAGTTGTTAAGCATGCTTGGTTTGTTTAACTCTCTGATCTTCTATTAGGAGTATGTTATATTGTGCAATGTGGTGCTCAGCTAACGTTTGGTTCATTTGTTGTGGTGTTTAGTTAACTGCTTGGTTCAATTCTGCAATGCGGTGTTCAATTGTTGTGGGTGCATTCTATTATTGTATACCATGTGAGAAATAAATCGAATTTGGCTGTACTAAATACATGAGAAACAAATACAATTGCTATATTTCCAAGTTGGACGGTCAATCATCCACAGGCACTGGCCTAAAGTTGCAAAGACCTTCAACATGAATGAAGGCTCAATATTCGCCTTCCGCTTCAGCAGTTTTCCAGTTGAGATGCATCTATCTATGTACCGTCTATGATGCTAATTTCGAAAGGTTCTAGATGTTGCATGTGAAACTTGGTGCTGGTGCAGTTGTGTAATGGGGTAGCTGAGTGCTGAAGCTATATCATGTTGTACTCGGATGTATTTCAATTATGAAATCCTGCTTCCTTAATATGGAAATGAAATATATTATGTGCTTAATATGAATGTCAATTAGATTAATAAATGGATTACTAATAATAGGGCAATTAGCCTGCTAATTGGGTTTTCCTATTGCAAACGGTTATTGAGAAAACACCGTGGGCGATGACCTCAGGCAACGCACTCAGTTTCTAGGAATAAACCGTGTTGGATCAATGAACAATCACATAAGACATTCTCTTCAAAACTGTTTGCGTTAGGCCACCTTGCGCAAACGTTTTCCTTGGAGCGACTGTGTGGGATGTACATATGAACGGAAACGTCTAGCGGGGACTGACTGTGTGGGATGTAGTTGCGACCGGAAACGATTTCGCCTGTTTAATTGTATTTTTTAGCTCTACTGTATGTACTACCGTATTTGAGCGCTCGCCGGTCGCACACGACCTCATTTTGCCGAGCGTGTGTGCCAGGAGGGCATATCCCCGACGGTTTCTGGGTCGTGTGGGAAGGACCCCCCTATCGCCCACACTCACTTGGCGACGGTTCCAAATCCCGTCATGGAAAGCGGTTAAAATCGTTTGTATAGCACCCGTTGTACTAGAGATAGAACTTGTCCTGTATATTCCGATGATGAGCTTCCTCAGTTGCCCGAGATCTTGAGAAAGCATGTTGGATGCACACCCACTTAGTTTTCATATGGAGCTTTCATATACTTATAGCTCTTAGTGCATTCGTTGCATGGCAATCCCTACTCCCCGCATTGACATCAATTGATGGGCATCTCCATGGCCTGTTGATTAGCCGTGTCGATGTGACACTTTATTCCTTTTTTCTTTTCCATATTGATCTTTACCACCGTATTCTATTCTACCCATAGTGTTATATCCATGGCTTGCGCTCATGTATTGTGTGGGGGTTGAAAAAGCTGAAGCGCGTTAAAAAAGTATGAACCAATTGCTCTGCTTGTTATCGGGGTTGTGCATGATAAATACTTTGTGTTAAGAAGATGGAGCATGATAAGGCTATATGATTTTGTAGGGATAACGTTCTTTAGCATTGATATTATGAAAGACATGATTGTTTGTTAGGATGCGTGAGTATTGATGTCCTTATGTCAAATTATAGACTATTGCTTTGAATCACTCATGTCTTACTATTCATGCCATGATTAGATTATATGATCAAGATTATGCATAGCATTCCACATCCAAAATTATCTTTTTTATCATTTGCCTACTCGAGGACGAGCGGGAATTAAGCTTGCGGATGTTGATACGTCTCCGTCGTATCTATAATTTTTTATTGTTTCATGTCAATATTCTACAACTTTCACATACTTTTGGCAACAATTTATATGATTTATTGGACTAACATATTGATCCAGTGCCCAGTGCCAGTTCCTGTTTGTTGCATGTTTTTTGTTTCGCAAAATGTCCATATTAAATGAAGTCCAAACACAATAAAAATTTACGGAGATTTATTTTGGAATATATGTGATTTTTGGGAAAAATAATCAATGCGAGACAATGCCTGAGGGGCCCACAAGCTCGAGGGGCAGGCTTGTGGGGCTCCTGTAAGTCGGTTGGTGCCCTTCTTCTGCCGCAAGAAATATAATATCTGAAATAAAATCCCCTCAAAATTTCAGCCCAATCGGAGTTAGGGATCTCTGGGAATTTAATAAACGAAGCCAGAAAACGGGAACACGAAACAGAAGAGAATAGAGAGAGAGAGAGAGATCCAATCTTAGAGGGGCTCCTGCCTCTCCGCCGCCATGGAGGCCATGGAACAGAAGGGAAACCCTCCTCCGATCTAGGGGGAGGCCAAGGAAGAAGAAGAAGGAGGGGGCTCTCTCCCCCTCTCTCCCGGTGGCGCCGAAACACTGTTGGGGCAATCATCGTGTGACGGCGATCTACTCCAACACCTCCGTCATCTTCTCCAACACCTCCATCACCTTCCCTCAATCTATATCCATCTATCCACTATCCCCAACCCATTGTACCCTCTACTTGAACATGGTGCCTTATGCTTCATATTATTATCCAATGATGTGTCGCCATCCTATGATGCTTGAGTAGATTTTTGTTGTCCTGTGGGTGATTGGTGAATTGCTATGATTGGTTTAATTTGCTTGTGGTTATGTTGCTATCCTTTGGTGCCCATCATATGAGCGCGCACATGGATCACACCTTAGGGTTAGTTGTATGTTGATAGGATTATGCATTGGAGGGCAAGAGTGACATAAGCTTCTTCCTACCATAGAAATTGATTCATACGGGATTGAAGGGGGGCCAAAATATCTTAATGCTATGGTTGGGTTTTACCTTATTGAGCTTTAGTAGTTGCAGATGCTTGCTAATAGTTCCACTCATAAGTGCATAGAATTCCAAGTAAGAGATGGCATGCTAGCAGTGGCCTCTCCCACATAAAAACTTGCTATCGGTCTAGTAAACTTAGCCAACTGCTTAGGGACAATCCCGTAAATCCTACCAGCACTGATCCACACTCGCTATACTAACTTAATTGTTTCTTTATCTAAACAACCCCTAACTTTTATTTACATGCTATTTATTATCTTGCAAACCTATCCCATTGCACCTAAAAAGTACTTCTATTTTTATTCTTGTTCTAGGTCAAGCAAATGTTAAGTGTGCGTAGAGTTGTATCGGTGGTCGATAGAAATTGAAGGGAATATTGATTCTACCTTTAGCTCCTCGTTGGGTTTGACACTCTTATTTATCGAAAAAGCTACAACTGATCCCCTATACTTTTGGGTTATCACAACAGTACCTTGACCCAAGCAACCATAAGATAGGCACCTAAGCGCTTCTTCCGCGGTGAACCTATGCCCCCGCACCCCTACGATAGACACCGATGCACTTCTTCCTTGGCCAACCGACAGCCTAGGAGCTCCACCGCCTCGATGGGTGTTGCTTCCGTCGATTGGGAATCGACTAACCCAGAAGAAAACTTCAGGCGACTAACGCCTAGATGAAGTGATTTAGGATGAGTGTACGACCTATCTTGCGGCCCGGTGAAGTAGGCAGCTCCAGCTACCGAGTCGGTGAGGCCGGCGTTGTTGCGATGGCTCGCAGCGGCGGGAAAGCAGATATGTGGCAGCGGTCGACGGCTACGGGGGACTAGGGTCGGGTGGCTGGATGCGTCCGAAGTTGGAGCCACTCCGACACTTTGCACAAAGGCGCGGTTGAATCGGCTCAGGTACGGTTCACGCAGTCGTCATTGAGGCAGCTCCAGCAACACGGAGTGAGAGGCACATGGCCCAGTGCATGACAGCAAACGGATAGCAGCTCCGGCATTGGGGAGGAGGGCGGCGATGAATTTGGTGCGGTGGGGGCATGGAGGAGGGGCTATGGTTTCACGGCTGGGGAGAAGGTGATTTGGCGCCCACAGTGTATGACTGGAGAATTGGGAGGGGGTACCATGTCTTGCTAACGCATTTGTCTGAAATGTGGGGGAAGTTACAATTCTACCCCTGCCTTTTGGCTTGTGGGCTTGGGTCTGTGTCTTGAGGGTCGGGGATAGTAGGGTAATTTTGCTTCTCCCAAATAGTGGGCATCATCGATTTCTGGCAAGGAGGTCGTGCTTTGAAATAGTGGGGCGCGAGCAATTTCGGCCGAGGAGAGGGTGTTTTATCGCCCATGCATGGTTTATGAATTTTTTGGCGTCCGCGATTTCGACCAAGGAGAGGGAGTTTTTCCACCCATGGTTTATGAATTATTCAATGCCTGGCATTTCGGCCGAGGAGAGGGCGCGTTTGGATGAAGTTACAAACCTACCCTCAATATACAACGGGCCAATTGATGTGGGTCCAAGATACACCGGTGATTCGCGTCTCCCAATTATTTCGGGTGAATTCCACCGAGCAGAGGGTTCATTCGGCTTTTGAGAAAACAAGCATTCATGTCTATCTTACGAAGTCGATTCGAATCAAATTTTGAAATATTAGTTCTATAGTGTCGCATCTTGCCACTTGTTTTTTAGATGATGGAATGATGCTCGGGACAATTGTGTTTTTACCTACTCGTTGCTACCGATTTATTTGACAAATAGTTGACCCACTCAAAAACAGGAATCAAACCCAAAATGAAATATCTCAATTCAACGAAATAGCTCGTTCCCGGCCAAAACTGTGGAAAAAATCGAAAATTTAGCACCTCAATTGAATAGCATATTGTATTATAGTACTCCATGAACATGCTCAAAATCAAATTAATAAACCTGTTTGATACACTAATACATCTCCAACGCGTCTATAATTTATGAAGTATTCATGCCATGTTTACAACAATTATATATGGTTTTGGTATGATTTGCATGAAACTAACCCAGACTGACGCTGTTTTCAACAGAACTACCGTGGTGTTGTTTTTTGTGCAGAAATGAAAGTTCTCCAAATGAGCTGAAACTTTTTGATGATTTTTTGGAACAAAAGAGACCCCCGGAGCTTCGTGGGAGGGCCAGAAGAGCCACGAGGAGGGCACAGCCCACCATGGCATGCCAGAGGGGCCTGGCTTGCCCCGGTGGGCTGTGCTCATCTCCAGGCCCATCTTCACGTGAAACCGATGCCAAAAAATTCTATAAATAGAGAAACCATCATAAATAAACCTAGAACAGAAGTTCCGCCGCCGCAAGCCTCTTCAGCCACGAAAAACCAATCTAGACCCCGTTTCGGCACTCCGCCAGAGGGAGAAATCATCACCGGTGGCCATCTTCATCATCCCGGCAGCCACCATGATGAGGAGGGAGTAGTTCACCCTCGGGGCTGAGGGTTTGTACCAGTAGCTATGTGTTTAATCTCTCTCTCTCTCTCTCTCGTGTTCTTGAGATGTCACGATCTTGAAGTATCGCGGGCTTTGTTAATATAGTTGGATCATATGGTGTTTTCGCCTCTCTATCTTGTTGTCAATTGAGTTTTCCCTTTGAGATTTCGTTTTATCGGATTGAATACATTGATGGATTTGAGAACACTTGATGTATGTCTTGCTATAAATACCAGTGGTGACAATGGGGTATCATATTGATTCACTTGATATGTGTTTTGGCACTCAACTCGCGGATGCCCGAGGTGACACTGGGTAATTTATGCATAGGGGTTGATGCACGTTCTCGTCTTTGTTTCTCCGGTAGAAATCTTGGGGCACTCTTTGAGGTTCTTTGTGTTGGATTGGGTATTATGAATCTAAAATTGTTTGATATGCATATTGTATAATCAACCCACGGATACTCGCGATGACATTGGAGTATCTAGGTGACATTAGAGTTGGTTGATGTGTATCACATGGTGTTATTTTAGTACGAACTCCTGGTTAGATCGGTCGGAAAGAATATCTTGGTGTTATTTTAGTACGAACTCTAGGATAGATTGATCGGAAAGAATAGATTTGTGGTGGTTTCGTACCCTACAAACAATTTCTTCTTATGTTCTCCCCTAGATAGGAAGTTTGGAGTGATTCTTCATCGCATGTTGAGGGATAGTTATATTAGCACTGTTGAGAGATTGCACTAGCGAAAGTACGGACCCTAGGCTTCATTTTCAAGCATTGCAATACCGTTTGTGCTCCATTTTATCATTTGCTACCTTGCTGTTTTTTATTGTTCCTATTACAAAAACCTATATCTACTATCCATATTACACTTTTATCACCATCTCTTCGCCGAACTAGTGCACATATACAATTTACCATTGTATTTGGTGTGTTTGGGACACAAGAGACTTTTTGTTGTTTGGTTGCAGGGTTGTTTGAGAGAGACCATCTTCATCCTACACCTCCCACGAATTGTAAACCTTAGGTCATCCACTTGAGGGAAATTTACTACTGTCCTACAAAACTCTGCGCTTGGAGGCCCAACACGAGTCTACAAGAATAAATTTGCGTAGTAGACATCAAGCTCTTTTCTGGCGCTGTTGCTGGGGAGGTGAGTGCATGAAGATATATCTTTATATCTTGCAATTGAATCTTTGTGTTTCTTGTTTTATCACTAGTTTGGTTTATAAAAAGAAAACTACAAAAAATGGAATTGAGGTTGCATCATACTATTCATCTTTATAATGTCTTTCGTGAAAATGATGGAAATGAAAATTGTGCTCAATTGATAGAAGAAGAATTCTATAAAATGTTTGACAAAAAATCTTTGAATGATGAGCGTGATTGCAATGTTGTTGGTATGAACTCTTTGAATATCCATGATGCTAACGATATGCAAAGCAATAAGCTTGGGGATGCTATGCTTGATGAAGATGATATTTTTAGTCCACCAAGTTTTGATGAGAAAATTTATTACGATGAAAGCATGCCTCCTATTTATGATGATTATATTGATGAAAGTGGATTTGGAGAGGTCGTCACTTTATTTAATGATGATTCCACTATCTTGGAAGAGGTTTCAATTGATTTTTATGAGAACAAAGCTCCTATATATGATGATTATGGTGATGGCATGCATGCTATAAAGAATAATGATAACCATGAAACTCGTCATCATGATTTTAATGCTCAAATTGATTATGTGGATCAAGTATCATGTGATAGTTATTTTGTTGAGTTTGCTCCCACCACTATTGATGAGAAGAAATTTGTTTATGTGAAGAGTAATAAATTTTCTATGCTAGTAGATCATGAAAAGAATGCTTTATGTGATAGTTATATTGTTGAATTCATTCATGATGCTACTGAAAATTACTATGAGGGAGGAACATGTGCTTGTAGGTATTGCAATAATATCAAGTTTCCTCTCTATGTGTTGAAAATCTTGAAGTTTTACTTGTTTTGCCTTCCTATGCTAGTTGATTCTTGCTCCCATAAATTGTTTGCTCACAAAATCCCTATGCATAGGAAGTTGGTTAGGCTCAAATGTGCTTGTCATGTGATTCATGATGCTATCTTTATGTTTCAATTCTTTACTTTTATGCGAGCATCATTAAAATCATCATGCCTAGCTAAAAAGGCATCAAAGAAAAAAAATGCTTGTCGGGAGACAACCCAACATTTACTCCTACTAGTTTTGTGTGTTCACATGATTAAGATACTATAATAATCATGTTTTATTGCTTTTGTTTCAATAAAGTACCAAGTAAAGCCTTTGGGATAGTGTGGATGATAGTTGACTTCATTCTGTGCAAAAACAGAAACTTTTGCGCTCAGTCCAGGAATTTTCAAAATTCACTAGAACATGCTTTTGATCTGAATTTTTCACGGGTGATAGATATACAAATTTCCTACGTTGTCCTAATTTTTCAGATTTTCTGGAGTAGCAGAAGTATCGTAGTTGTCCAGATCATTACAGACTGTTCTGTTTTTGACAGATTCTGTTTCAATGCATAGTTTGCTTGTTTTCTAGTTTCTGTGGTTTATATTGCTCAATATAAATTGTGGAAATGATGAGCTACAGTAGGCATTGTGTGAGAGCAATTATGAATCTTATCTTGACAGTACCAAAGTGAATGATTTGTCTTTATCATACTAACCTATCTCATGAAGTTCCGTTAAGTTTTGTGTGATTGAAGTTTTCAAGTTTTGGGTGAGATATCGATATGGGGAGAATAAGGAGTGACAAGACCCTAAGCTTGGGGATGCCCAAGGCACCCCCAAGGTAATATTCAAGGAATATCCAAGGAAGGCATCCCCTCTTTCGTTCGTCTCATGATATGTGTTTTGCTTGGAGCGTCATTTTCTTTTGTTAGTAATTTCTTGCTGATATTTAGAATAATGTTTTGCATCTTTTATTTCAATAAAAATGTCAAGTATAGCCATTGCCATGCTTATTTTGCAAGTCTATATGTTGCTGTTTCAAAATAGAAAGTTTTCTGTTCTTGCGTGAATTCTCTAGAAAAGTCAGAATGTGATAAAATGTTGAAACTTTTTGCAAAATAAGCTATGATAAATTTTCTACAGTGTGGTAATTTTTCAAATTTTTTGGAGTTAAATAAGTATGGATCTTCTTGGATTCTTTACAGACTATCCGGTTTTGGCAGATTGCTGTTATGTTTGCATTCTTTGCATATGTTTGCTTGTTCAGTGATTCTATTTGAGGACAGGAGTATTAAATATGCAGAGGCTGTTAAATTATAATTTTAGTGATTTTTTACAATATAGAATGATAAGGTGTTGCATTGATTTATACTAACTTATCTCACAAGTTCTTGTTGAGTTTTGTGTGGATGAAGTTTTTGAGATTTAGGGAAACCGTGATATAAAAGGAATTAAGGAGACACAAAAGCTCAAGCTTGGGGATATCCAAGGCATCCCAAATTAACATTTCAAGAAGTCTCAAGTATCTAAGCTTGGGGATGCCCCGGTAGGCATCCCACCTTTCTTCATCAACAATTATGGGTAAGTATCGGTTGAACCTAAGTTTTTGCTTCTTCACATGAGTTGTGTTATTCTTGGAATGTCATTTTATTTTCATTTTGCTTGTTGTTTTAATAAAATACTTATATCTGAAAGTTTTTAAATAAGAGAGAGTCCTCAAATAGCTACCCATTTACTTAACTACTCGCTTGATCTTCACTTATATCTTTTTGGAGTCGTTTGTCTTTTACTCTTGTGCTTCACTTATATCCTATGAGTAAATTGATGAATAATGAATTGAACATAATGAAGTTGAAATTATATGTTCATATCATGCCTATTAGTAGCTTCACATCGGGTTTAGAAAGTGAACTCTTTTGAAGCTTGACAATCACAATATTAGTCATATAAGCAATTCATGAATGATTAGTATAAGGAAGAGAACTTTCACATGAAAATATATTATCTTGGAAATCTTATATGATTGTGAATACCCATTAATTATTTTCAAACTTGAGCAAATTAGTTGGTTGGACAAGGAAGACAACGTAATGAGTTATGGTTGTGTATATTTGCATAGAAGTTATATTGTTATAGATCCTCCAACATGTGGTGCTTGCTTAGGATCTTTTGCTAGCCAAAAATTCGCACTAAGTAGAGATACTACTTGTGCATCCAAAAACCCTTAAACCCAGTTTCTTGCCATGAGTGTCCACCATACCTACCTATGGATTGAATAAGATCCTTCAAGTAAGTTGTCATCGGTGCATAAAGCAATAAATTGCTCCTAAATATGTTTGATCTTTTATTGTAAGGGAAAATTGAGCGTTGTACGAACTTGTGATGGCAAAGTAATAAAAGTGATCGACTGCATAATAAAGGTTGCTATCATAAGGGGCAATATAATGTGACATTCCTTTGCATTAAGAGTCTGGGCATCCAAAAATAAAAAGCACATGACAACCTCTGTTTCCCTCTGCGAAAGGCCTATCTTTTACTTTTAAGTATTTACTTTTATGCAAGAGTCAATAGAATGCATTCTCATTTCAACCTCAATTATTCTCTAGTTGGCAAGCATCATGTGGTGGGGAAAGATCTAGGCACATATGGCCAGTCAAATATATTTGATCATGATTTATTATTGTTGACAATTATCTCTATGATAAATGAGTTGGGAGGCGAAACATTAAGCCCCTATCTTTCTTTGTGTTCAATGGATGCCATTTGTTCTAAGAATATGCTTTGAGTAGTAGCAATCATGGAAGACTAAATGATGATTGAGTATGTGGAGCTCTTACTTAGACTATGTTGAATAAGTTGAATTGCAATTGTTTGGTGACTAAGAATATAGATTGTTGAGTTTCAAGAGAATTCATTGTTTGAACCTTAACATGTGAATTGGTTGCTACTTTAACATGAGAAGTTTTATGAGAAAGAATTGTTGTTATGATGCTAGGAAAGGTGATTGAAATTATCATTGATCAAACTTATGCACTATGCTAGCATTCACACTTCATAAACTAGATGGTACCCCGCGCGTTGCCGCAGGAATTTATAGCACAACCTAGGAGCGGGATCATGGATTGACAAAAAAATTAGACCTTGAAAAGAAATACAATATATGTTTGTTTGGACCTTTGATGGAATTATATAAAATTAGAAGAATTAGTCTATTGCAGATTATCTCCACCGCGAATTAAATGCATCCTTTTTTGTGGAAGTTAAAATGAATTATCAATAACATAGAAAAGGAAATGACATCTGATGAGATTTGTCTCATAATAATTGAACATAATACAATTTGATTGTCTATTAGAAGTGCAACATAGCAAAAACAAAGAGATTTCATGTTAATTTGTGATCCCCACAGTGTTAGTGTGCCTAAATAGAAATTAGCTTTCACCCGCAAAAAAAATACAACTTAGCTTGCATTGTACACCTGGATCCATTTTACGACGAAGAATAACGACAGATACAAAATGGCATGGTACTTGATAATCCTGGGGCTGGGCATACATTTCACTGAAAACTAAGCCTAAGCCCAACCCGACATAAACACCTTGAAGCATGAAACCTGGATTGAGGCCTGACAAAACCACTAACAAAATTTTCGGATTGGTTATCTATAATAGGAACCCACACTTTTCAAAGCGAAAGCACAAAATATAGAGCCATATGGCAGAAACACATCCATACATTTTAGAGTCTGTACACATGTTCAAGCCATAAATTAATCACTAAAGTCTCAAAAAGAAATCACTAAAAAGATGAAAACAACTTGCATATGCAGTTATACACATCAGGAACGCAAAGCGCATATGCATCTCTAATTGCCCTGCACATGTTGCAATGTCCAGTCCACCAGGGAAACTACACAAGACGTGGAGATCTTGATAAAGAAACGATGGGGCCGGCCTCATCTTCCCGATATTACCTCGGGCGACAGAGGCACTACTTGGATTGGGATCTGGTAGACTACACCTTGCTCGGTGAGGCCTCCATGATCATCGCCAAAGTATACCTTGCGACCGTCGCTCTCGCCCTTCTCAGCTCTTCTGCTCTTGCCCTTCCTAGCTATTCTGATTCTGAATAAGATCTTCCAACCAAGCTGAATCAAAACAACGCCGTTCAGATATTTGAAGATAAAGAGGAAGCAGCGCCATCACCTCTAGCGCAGGTGATGCTCGAGGAGGACGTCAGGGGTGGCGCGCGTGGTTCACTGTGGTCGGGTCAAAAGGGAGGCGTAGGCTTGGACCAACATAGTCTGCACCGGCGGGCATCTTGGGGCTCTTGGTCGGCAACAAAAGCAATTTTGAGAGATGCATAAATAGAGGTAAGAAGAGAAGAACTGGAAGGACTGCAGTAGATAGTGGAGATTTATTGATTGGGGGAGATGAAGGGAACCATGGATGGAAGGTGGAGGAAGAGACAATGACGAAGGAGCCGATCAGACTAAAACGCTTGGGGAGAACAGTTGGGAGATGCATGAATAGTTTGAATACGTGGGTTGCTAGTTCATTGGTGGCTACATTTGTGGCCAATAATGTGCGTTAGCTGCTGGTTCATGGGTGGACCAAGAAAGTGATGACATGTCCTCGTGGGATCAGTTTTTTGCTGAAATGGCATAGTTGCTGATGTGGATAGTGTGCATGGTGAGAGAATAGGTAGAAGTGGGGAGCAACTTCTTAAGAATGGTAGATTATTTCTTTTATCATTTACCTACTCGAGGACGAGTAGGAATTAAGCTTGGGGATGGTGATACGTCTCCAACGTATCTATAATTTATGAAGTATTCATGCCATGTTTACAACAATTTTATATGGTTTTGGTATGATTTGCATGGAACTAACCTGGACTGGCGTGGTTTTCAGCAGAACTACCGTGGTGTTGTTTTTTGTGCAGAAATGAAAGTTCTCCAAATGAGATGAAACTTTTTGACGATTTTTTGGAACAAAAGAGACCCCCGAAGCTTCATGGGAGGGCCAGAAGAGCCATGAGGAGGGCACAACCCACCACGGCGCGCCAGAGGGGCCTGGCTTGCCCCGGTGGGTTGTGCTCACCTCGAGGCCCATGTTTGCGTGAAACTGACGCCAAAAAATCCTATAAATAGAGAAACCATCAGAAATAACCCTAGATTTTAAGTTCCGCCACCGCAAGCCTCTGTAGCCACGAAAAACCAATCTAGACTCCGTTCCGGCACTCTGCTGGAGGGGGGAAATCATCACCGTTGGCCATCTTCATCATCCCGGCGGCCACCATGATGAGGAGGTAGTAGTCCACCCTCGGGGATGAGGGTTTGTACCAGTAGCTATGTGTTTAATCTATCTCTCTCTCGTGTTCTTGAGATGTCACGATCTTGAAGTATCGCAGGTTTTGTTAATATAGTTGGATCATATGGTGTTTTCCCCTCTCTATCTTGTTGTGAATTGAGTTATCCCTTCGAGATTCATTTTATTGGATTGAATACTTTTATGGATTTGAGAACACTTGGTGTATGTCTTGCTATGAATACCCGTGGTGACAATGGGGTGTCATATTGATTCACTTGATATGTGTTTTGGCACTCAACTCACGGATTCCCGAGGTGACATTGGGGTAATCTATGCAGAGGGGTTGATGCATGTTCTCGTCTTTGTTTCTCCGGTAGAAATCTTGGGGAACTGTTTGAGGTTCTTTGTGTTCGATTGAGTATTATGAATCTGAAATTGTTTGATGCATATTGTATAATCAACTCACGGATACTCGCGGTGACATTGGATTATCTAGGTGACATTAGAGTTGGTTGATGATGTGTATCATATGGTGTTATTTTTGTACGAACTCTTGGTTAGATCGATCGGAAAGAATAGCTTCGTGTTATTTTAGTACAAACTCTAGGATAGATTGATCGGAAAGAATAGCTTTGAGGTGGTTTCGTACCCTACAAGCAATTTCTTCTTATGTTCTCCGCTAGATAGGAACTTTAGAGTGATTCTTCATCGCATGTTGAGGGATAGTTATATGATCCAATTATATTAGCACCGTTGAGAGATTGCACTAGTGAAAGTACGGACCCTAGGCCTCATTTTCAAGCATTGCAATACTGTTTGTGCTCCGTTTTATCATTTGCTACCTTGCTGTTTTTTATTGTTCCTATTACAAAAACCTATATCTACTATCCATATTACACTTTTATCGCCATCTCTTCACCGAACTAGTGCACCTATACAATTTACCATTGTAATTGGTGTGTTGGGGACACAAGAGACTTTTTGTTATTTGGTTGCAGGGTTGTTTGAGAGATACCATCTTCATCCTACACCTCCCACGGATTGATAAACCTTAGGTCATCCACTTGAGGGAAATTTGCTACTGTCCTACAAAACTCTGCACTTGGAGGCCCAACACGAGTCTACAAGAATAAAGTTGCGTAGTAGACATCATACACATATCTCCATTCATGTGTGAATTGCAAACACCATATTCTTTAATTCAAAGATTTGAATGCAATTTTGTACCAAATCATGCTTTATATCAGTCCTTGATGCATAAACACGACCTCTCCCCTCTCCCGGACTCCCGTTCTCTTTCTAGCCGACAATCTTTGTTTCTATCGCGCGCATACAAACATAATCCTTGTCGGTCCCTCTCCCCCCTTGATGTCTGCTACGCAACTTTATTCTTGTAGACACGTGTTGGGCCTCTAGGCGTAGAGTTTTGTAGGACACTAGCAATTTTCCCTCAAGTGGATGACGTAAGGTTCATCAATCCGTGGGAGGCGTAGGATGAAGATGGTCTCTCTCAAACAACCCTACGACCAAATAATGAAAAGTCTCTTGTGTCCCCAACACACCAAATACAATGGTAATTTGTATAGGTGCACTAGTTCGGCGAAGAGATGGTGATAAAAGTGTAATATGGATGGTAGAAATATATTTTTATAATCTGAATAAATAAAAACAGCAAGGTAACAATTGATAAAACGGAGCACAAACGGTATTGCTATGCTTGAAAACAAGGCCTAGGGTCCGTACTTTCGCTAGTGCAATCTCTCAACAATGCTAATATAATTGGATCATATAACCATCCCTCAAATTGCGATGAAGAATCACTCCAAAGTTCCTATCTAGCGGAGAACATAAGAAGAAATTGTTTGTAGGGTATGAAACCACCTCGAAGCTATTCTTTCCGACCGATCTATCCAAGAGTTCGTACTAAAATAAAACCAAATAATTTCAGATTCATAATACTAAATCCAACACAAAGAACCTCAAAGAGTGCCCCAAGATTTCTATCGAAGAAACAAAGACAAGAACGTGCATCAACCCCTATGCGTAGATTACCCCAATGTCACCTCGGTAATCCGCGAGTTGAGTTCCAAAACATATATCAAGTGAATAAAAATAATACCCCATTGTCACCACGGGTATTCATATGCAAGACATATATCAAGTGCTCTCAAATCCATAAAAGTATTCAATCCGATAAAACGAAATCTCAAAGGGAAAAATCAATTCATCACAAGATAGAGAGGGGAAAACACCATATGATCCAACTATATTAACAAAGCCCACGATACATCAAGATCGTGCCATCTCAAGAACACGAGAGAGAGAGAGAGAGAGAGAGAGAGAGAGATTAAACACATAGCTACTGGTACAAACCCTCAGCCCCGAGGGTGTACTACTCCTTCTTCATCATGGTGGCCGCCGGGATGATGAAGATGGCCACCGGTGATGATTCCCCCCTCCGGCAGAGTGCCGGAACAAGGTCTAGATTGGCTTATCGTGGATACAGAGCCTTGCGGTGGTGGAACTTCTGATCTAGGGTTGCCCCAAGGGTTTTCGGAATATTTGTGAATTTATAGGGCGAAGAGGCAGTGCGGGAGGCCACCGAGGTGGGCACAACCCACCTGGGCGCGCCTGGGCCCCCAGGCGCGCCCTGGTGGGTTGTGCCCCCTCGGGGCACCCCCAAAGTGCTTCTCTGGCCCACTGGATGTTTTCTTCTCCAAAAAAATCCACAAAAAGTTTCGCGGTGTTTGGACTCCGTTTGATATTGATTTCCTGCGATGTAAAAAAAGGCAAAAAAAAAACAGCAACTGGCACTAGGCACTGGGTCAATAGGTTAGTCCCAAAAAATGATATAAAGTTGCTATAAAATTATTGTAAAACATCCAAGAATGATAATATAACAGCATGAATGCTTCATAAATTATATATACGTTGGAGACGTATCAGCATCCCGAAGCTTAATTCCTACTCGTCCTCAAGTAGGTAAATGATAAAAAAAAATATGAAGTGTGCATGCTAGCAAAGTGCATAAGTTTGATCAATGATAATTCCAATCACTTTCCCTAGCATCATAACAGCAACTATTTCACATAAAACTCATCATGACAAAGTAGCAACCAATTCACATGTTAAGGTTCAAACAATGAATTCTCTTGAAACTCAACAACGTATATTCTTAGTCATCAAACAATTGCAATTCAACTTATTCAATAGAGTCTAAGTAAGAGCTCCACATACTCAACCATCATATAGTCTTCTATGACTGCTAACACTCACCGCATACACATGAGCAAAACGTTTCAACCGGACACATAGAAAGATAGGGGCTTATAATTTCGCCTCCCAACGTATTCACCTCAAGGGTGATGTCAACAATAATAACTCATGCTACCCATATCCAACTGTATATACATGCCTAGATCTTTCCTCACCACATGATGCTTGCCAAAAGAGAAAAATAAAAAGGAATAGAGAGAAAACTTTGACTCTTGCATGAAAGTAAATACATACAAGTAAAAGGTAGGCCCTTCGCAGAGGCAAGCAGAGGTTTCCATGCGCTTTTTGTTTGTATGCTCAATCCCTTAGTGCAAAAGAACATCATGTTGTATTGCCCCTTATGATAGCAACCTTTATTATGTAGTCTGTCGCTTTTATTCTTTGCCATCACAAGTTCGTACAACGCTCAATTTTCTCTTACACTAAATGATCTAACACTTTTAGAAACAATTTTTATTGCCTTATTGCACTGATGACAACTTACTTGAAGGATCTTACTCAATCCTTAGGTAGGTATGGTGGACTCTTGAAAATAAGATTTGGTTTTAAGGGTTTTTGGATGCACAAGTAGTATCTCTACTTGGTGCGGAATTTTTGGCTAGCAAAGATGGGGGGCAAGCACCACATGTTGAAGGATCTATGACAATATAACTTCTATGTGAATATGAAAAAACATAAATCATTACGTTGTCTTCCTTATCCAATGTCAACAATTTTGGCATATCATATTTTGATGGGGTCTTACAATCACAAAAGATTTCCAAGATAGTGTATTTGCATGTGAAAGTTCTCTTCCTTCTACTAATCATTCATGAATTGCTTGTATGACCAATATTGTGATTGTCAAGCTTCAAAAGATTTCACTTTCTAAACCCAATGTGAAGCTACCACTAGGCATGATATGAACATATAATTTCAGCTTCATTATATTCAATTTATTCAACAATTTACTCAAAGGATATAAGTGAAGCACAAGAGTAAATGACAAGCTACTCCAAAAAGATATAAGTGAAGATCAAACGAGTAGTTATGTAAATAGGTAGCTATTTGAGGACTCTCTCTTATTTAAAAGTTTCAGATCTAAGTATTTTATTAAAACATCAAGCAACAAAACAAAATGACATTCCAAGAATAGCACACATCATGTGACGAAGCAAAAACTTAGGCTCAACCGATACTAACCGATAATTGTTGAAGAAGAAAGGTGGGATGCCTACCAGGGCATCCCCAAGCTTAGATGCTCGAGACTTCTTGAAATATTATCTTGGGATGCCTTGGGAATCCCCAAGCTTGAGCTTTTGTGTCTCCTTAATTCCTTTTATATCACGGTTTCCCTAAATCTTAAAAACTTCATCCACACAAAACTCAACAAGAACTCGTGAGATAAGTTAGTATAAACCAATGCAAAAACCTTATCATTCTATAATATAGAAAATCACTAAAATTATTATTCAACATTTCATACTAAATGCCTCTGCATATTTAATACTCCTATCCGCAAATAGAATCATTAAACAAGCAAACATATGCAAACAATGCAACCATAACAGCAATCTGCCAAAACAGTACAGTCTGTAAAGAATGCAAGGGTATCAATACTTCCTTAAATCCGAAAATTATGAAATTTACCACACTGTAGAAAATTTATCAGAGCTTATTGTGCAAAAAGTTTCAACATTGTATCACATTATGACTTTTCTCGGGAATTTTTGCAATAGCGATAAACTTTCTGTTTTGAAACAGCAACATGTAGACTTGCAAAATAAGCATAGCAAAGGTTATACTTGACATTATTATTGAAATAAAAGATGCAAAACATTATTCTAAATAACAGCAAGCAAATCCTAACAAAATAAATTGACGCTCCAAGTAAAACACATATCATGTGACGAATAAAAATGTAGCTCCAAGTGAGGTTACTGATAATGTTGGAGACGAAAGAGGGGATGCCTTCCGGGGCATCCCCAAGCTTAGTTGCTTGGATCTTCCTTGAATATTACCTTGGGGTGCCTTGGGAATCCCCAAGCTTCGGGTCTTGTCACTCCTTATTCTCCTCATATCGACATCTCACCCAAAACATAAAAATTTCATTCACACAAAACTTAACGGAACTTCATGAGATAGGTTAGTATGATAAAGAGCAAACCATTTCACTTTGGTACTGTCAAATACAAGATTCATAATTGCTTCCACACAATGCCTAATGTAGCATATCATTTTCACAATTTATATTGAGCAATATAAGCCATAAAACCTGGAAAACAAGCAAACTATGCATTGAAAACAGAATCTGTCAAAAACAGAACAGTTTGTAATGATCTAAACAACAACCATACTTTTGCTACTCCAAAAATTCTGAAAAGTTAGGAAAGCCTGGAAAATTTGTATATAAACCTTGTGAAAAAAGAATCAGGATTTTATCACGCTTCTGTAAAAAATCAAAATTATTTTTCTAGGTGCAAAAGTTTCTGTTTTTCAGCAAGATCAAATCAACTATCACCATAGACCATCCCAAAGGTCTTACTTGGCACTTTATTGAAACAAAAGCTATAAAACATGATTACTACAATAGCTTAATCATCTAAACATGCAAAAACAGTAGGTAAAAGTTTTGGGTTGTCTCCCAACAAGCGCTTTTCTTTAATGCCTTTTAGCTAGGCATGATGATTTCAACGATGCTCGCATAAAAGATAACAATTGAAACATAAAGAGAGCATCATGAATCATAAGTTCCTCTCATAATAATTTTCAGTAGCATCATGAATAGATTCATCAATATAACCATCACATAAAACTCTCTTTTCATGATCCACAAGCATAGAAATTTTATTACTCTCCACATAAGAAAATTTCTTCTCATTCACAATGGTGGGAGTATCATAAGAAACTCGAATACTATAAATTGTTTCCACATTAAAAGAGTAATGTTCAGGAAAAGGGTAAACATAACTATGACAAGTTCTATAAATATAATCATCACTACTTTTTATGACATAAGTATCATCACTATAATCATCATAAGTAGCAACTTTGTTCTCATCATAGATAGGAGGCATGCAATCATCATAGTAAATTTGATCATTCAAAGTAGGGGGACTAAAAAGATCATCTTCATTAAACATAGCACCCCAAGCTTGGGACAAACATTAATTGCAGCAAATAAATTCTCAAACATGTCATTCTCATCAAACACAGCATCCCCAAGCTTGTGGCTTGGCATATCATAAGCATAATCACTCTCATCATTAATAGTATGAATAGCACCAACGGTATAACAATTCCTATCATCATAATTTCCCAAGTTCGTGCCAAAAATATTTCCAAGATTATAAGAAGTATCATTATCTTCCCAATCATAATCATCACAACAAGCAATAGGCATAACAAAATCATCATGAATAGTGTTCTCGGACATTGTGCCATAAGACATAGAAGCAATATCATCATCAAGTGCATCATCTCCCACAATTATTTTTGATTCATTTTCATGAGGCACAACAATAATAGGAGCAACATTATTTGGGAGAGATGCCTTTTTACCTCTGTTCTTTCTTCTTTTCTTCTTCTTCACCACATCATGGGTTTAATTAATTTTTTCAAGCTTCTTGTTGATGAGTTTGGTTGAATAGGGAGCTCCTCCACGTCACCTATTTCATCATGAGAGACAATAGGAGGGAAAGTGGAAATCTTTACCCTTTCATTAGTATTCCTTTTATATTCTATTGGTCTTCCCATCTTTCTATACTTGGCAACATAAGCATTCTCATTACAATTTACCATGCAAAACATATGGATATTCTTTAGATTAGTTTCAATGTCGTCCGTGAGAATGAATACTTCAAACCAACTATTTTTATGTGTCAATTCTTCACTCCCCAAAAATAAACAAAGCTCATTATAAAGTTCAAGGGTGATCAAGTTATTGCAATATTTGGACACGATTCGACCATAAAAAAGCATGCATTGGAAATTAAGGTGACCAACTGTTGGGGATATGACTATCAGATATGACCCACCCAGAAGGGGCCGGGTCATCCCTATGGTGGTTCATCTAAACGAAGCCCAAGAGTATATTAAAGATGGCGGTTCATAGACAGGCTTGTTAAAAGGCCTAAACCTGAAGGCGGCTTAAGGCCCATAAGTGTAAACCGCCATGTATGTGTAGACTTGTAATGTAAGGCATGTAAGATAAGTCACCGAGCCGGACTCGTTGTATGAACTGGCCGGGACTCTGTAGGCCGCAGGGCGTCAACCCATGTATATAAGGGGACGACCCGGCTGCGGCTTAGGGCAAGAAAACAACAACTCGAGAGCCAGGCAAAGCGTGTTTGCTCCCTGGTAATCGAAACCCTAGCAATACCACCTCAAACTGGACTAGGCCTTTACCTTCACCGTAAGGGGCCGAACCGGTATAAAATCTTTGTGTCCTTTGTCCCGTTTAACCCCTTTAAGCTAACCTCGACGCAATGGTTCCACAACTAAGTCCTTCCATGAGGACATCTGCCGTGAAACTTCCACGGCAGTTGGCGCCCACCGTGGGGCCAACGCACGGTGGTTTTGAGTTCTTAAAGGGCAGCTTAGAAGGGATCAACGGATACGCCGTGGGCCGGATGACCAAGAGTCGTCGCAGCAAGCTCTACATTGACGACGCAGGCTGGGGCCCCGAGGCCGGCTCAATTGAGTACATGTACCGGGTCCCCTTCGGCGGAATCCACGTCTTCATTGGCAAGATCGGCGAACCGGGCCCAGAGCCGGACATCTGCACCGACATCATTGAGACGGCTCAGCGTGCATGACCCGCCCGGGTTAAACCCGCCGTGAAGCATGCCTTTGTTGGATGTATCCATGGGGCTGAGTTTGAAGGCTCTGTGTCTGGCGGTGAGACGGTAGTCTACTCCGATGGTGAGTCGTCCATAGGCAAAACCGATTCGACTTATCAACTGCAAGACGGACGGCTTGGGGGCGGTTCCGATGGCGACAGTATTCCGGACCCCCACAAGCCGCCGAACAGAGTGGCGATCTTCATGGCTGGCACCCAGCCGATTCTCGATTCAAGAGCCGCCGCAGCCATGACTTCCAGTGCGGTGGCGGTAACAGCGGCTGGTGCTGGCGGGTCAGCTCGCCCGCCGGCTTAAGTTTTAACAGATCTGTTGGATGATCTAGCAACTCTGATGGGAGTGGAGGTAACCGCAGACAACCAGGAACAGCATAAGGTGGATGTGGCTAAATTGCGTGATGAGATAGCGCAAGCTAAGGCGGAATTGGCAGCGGAAAACACTAGGATGGCTGCAGAGCGGGCTGTCTTAAACGCCTAGGCACAGCGGATTCAAGCAGATTCATACCGGCTTATGGTGGATCAGAATGCCTCAACCGAAGTCTTGAGGAGGAAATGCCAGAATCTTCTGCCCTCGATTTACGAGTCAAGGAACCTCTTCAACACACCCGGAGCGGGGGCTAGTAACCCGCCGGTGATAAACCAGACGCTTGAGGCGCCAGAGGGTGGGGCGACAGGTCAGCCGCGCATAGCAGGTTCTCCGCACATGAATTACACCCCCTCTCAGCATGTAGTGACGCCGCCGGGTCACTACTCCACCCCTCTAGACAACATGATTGCGGCAGCAACGCGGTTGGCGGCTCTGCCGGCCGAGGGTGAGACACCGACGGCGATTGAAACCAGAAGGGACAGGGAGCTCCTTCAAACGGCTTTGATACAGCAGCAGGCTTATTCCTATAATCGTGACCAGATTCATTCGACCCCTCGTCCAAGCTGGAGTTACAGTAGGCACATTGACTCGCCAGCAGTCTCGAGTACTGAGCAGCACCGTAATCAGCCTCATGGACATAACCCGGCGCGCAATGGGGCCAATGCATAGGATTTGGTGGACCAGGGCAGCACGCGCCGGGAGGCCGAGCTGGCGGCTCACCAGCACGCGGCGGTTTACCCGACGGCTTCAGTTGAGGCAGGTGTAACTTCTAGAGCTTTCGGTGTGCCGTGTTTAATGGCGGCTCTATGGAACGAGCGTTTACCCAAGGACTTCAAAGGCCCTCGCAAGGTGCCCAATTACATAGTAGATCAGCCACCAGAGGCTTGGGTGGAGAGTTATGAGATGGCTATGGAGATGCTGGATGTTAGCGAGGCTGCATACGCTAAGTACTTCACCATGATGCTGGAAGGGATGGCTCATACCTGGTTGAAGGGGCTGCCGGCTAACTCCATCGGGTCATGGGCAGAGCTGAAAGCCCGGTTTATCCAGAATTTCAAAGATACATGCATGCAGCCTATGTCAATCGTGGATTTGGTTTCTTGTGTTCAAGCTGAGGGTGAATCAACAACCAGCTGGGTGCGCCGGTGAGGGAGTCCTAGATTAAGAGGTCCTCGGGCGTCCGGACTATGGTACGTGGGCCGGACTGATGGGCTGTGAAGATACAAGATCGAAGACTCTCTCCCGTGTCTGAATGGGACTCTCCTTGACGTGGAAGGCAAGCTTGCGCCCTGATATGAAGATTCCTTTCTCTGTAACCGACTTTGTACAACCCTAGTCCCCTCCGGTGTCTATATAAACCGGAGGGCTTAGTGCCTAGGGACGATCATAATCATGCAGGCTAGACTTCTAGGGTTTCAGCCATTACGATCTCATGGTAGATCAACTCTTGTAATACTCATATTCATCAAGATCAATCCAGCAGGAAGTAGGGTATTACCTCCATAGAGAGGGCCCGAACCTGGGTAAACATTGTGTCCCCTGTCTCCTGTTACCATCGACCTTAGACGCACAGTTCGGGACCCCCTACCCGAGATCCGCCGGTTTTGACACCGACATTGGTGCTTTCATTGGGAGTTCCGCTACGCCATCTTCAAGAGGTTCGATGGCCCCATCAATAATCTAAAACAATGCTGTCCAGGGGGAAGTCTTCCTCCTCGGACAGATCTTCGTATTCGGTGGCTTCGCACTACGGGTCAACTCGCTTGGCCATCTAGAGCAGATCGACAGCTACGCCTCTGGCCATCAGGTCAGATTTGGAAGCTTGAACTACGTCGCCGACACCCGCGGAGACTTGATCTTCGACGGATTCGAGGCCACGGCAGCCGCTCCCTGTCACCACGATGAACATGACTTAAATCTGTCATCGGACCATACCCAGGAGATAGCGCCTGTAACTGCTCTGGCCCTAGATCCGGAGCAGATCGTGCCATCCGAGGACGGGAAGCTCAACCCCGCCACGGAAGCCGTAGACTCAGCGGCGTTGGAGCCGCACACAGACCCAGCCTCGAGTGGAATCTGTGTCACTGGAACCTCGGACTCGCTTTCGGCTACAGATTCCGAACCATGTGCGTCCGCGTACGTCGAGCTTGATCAGGCATCGATCGTCGAATTCAGCTCCGCGGACATCTTCCGACACTCGCCTTTAGGCGACGTGCTAAACTCATTAAAAACACTCTCCTTAGTAGGGGACTCACAACCGAATTATATCCAGTTCGAACTGGAGGCTGATGACGGAGAATTTCGCTTCCCACCCACCGCCCACTTCATAGCCACTGTCGAAAACTTAACCGACATGCTCGATTACGGCTCCGAAGACATCGACGGTATGGACGACGATGCCGAAGAGGAGCAGGGACAAAACCCGCCGTTTACCGGGCGCTGGACGGCCACTTCTTCGTACGACGTGTACATGGTGGATACACCTAAAGAGAACAATGGCGATAACAAGGATCCAGTCGAGGATAAACCTCCTGAGATACAACCAAAACGCCGACATCAGCGGTGCCGCTCTAAGTCACGCCGTGGAAAAGATAGTGATATCGGCATGAGAGAAAACAATACTCCGGACGATGCCGAAGACAACGAACACCCCGTTGAGCCAACCTCCGAACAGGACGAACGGGAGGACGGGCGAGTTAGCCCTGATGAACAGGCCATAAACGAAGACTCGGAGGATAGTAATTATCTTCCACTCTCCGAGGATGAGGTGAGCCTCGGCAACGAGGATTTCATCGTGCCTGAGGAACCTCACGAGCAGGAGCGCTTTAAGCGCCAGCTAATAGGCACTACGAAGAGCCTGAAAAAGAAGCAGCAGCAGCTTCAAGCAGATCAAGATCTGCTCAATGACAGATGGACTAATGTCCTGGCAGCCGAGGAATACGGCCTCGAACGCCCAACCAAAAGTTAACCGAAGCGCAAATTGTTACCCCAATTCGATGACGAGGCGTTGGAACCCATACCGTTAGCGCATAACGCGGCTGACCGACCACCACACGGTCGGGATAAGGTGGCACCTCAAGCCGAACACCAGCCTGTCCTACCTCACTGTAAAGGCAGAGATAAAGCAGCTCGGGGTTATACATATGGCCTGCGGCAGGACCTACAAAATAGAGCAGGTCAGACCAGATCGATCTACGGATCGAGGGGGCGCGCCCTGACATGAGACGATGGCCATCCGGCCGGACGTGACAAATATAACCACGCCCGGGCCGAAAACTGCAGACAGACTACATCTGAGCTACGTCGCAACTTGGCCCGATACAGAGGCGCCGCACACCCCCTCTGCTTCACTGACGAAGTAATGGAGCATGAATTCCCAGAAGGGTTTAAACCCATAAATATCGAATCATATGATGGAACAATAGATCCCGCGGTATGGATTGAGGATTTTCTTCTCCATATTCATATGGCCCGCGGAGATGACCTTCACGCCATCAAATAACTCCCGCTAAAACTCAAAGGGCCAGCTCGGCACTAGTTAAACAGTCTGCCTGAAAACTCTATTGGCAGCTGGGAGGACTTGGAAGACGCCTTCCGCGACAACTTCCAAGGCACATACGTACGACCCCCAGATGCGGATGACTTAAGTCACATAGTTCAACAGCCCGGTGAGTCAGCCAGGAAATTCTAGACCAGGTTCCTAACTAAAAAGAGCCAGATCGTCGACTGTCCGGATGCCAAAGCCCTAGCGGCCTTTAAGCATAGCATCCGCGACGAATGGCTCGCCCGTCACCTCGGCCAAGAAAAGCCGAAGTCCATGGCAGCCCTCACGGCACTCATGACCCGTTTTTGTGCGGGCGAGGATAGTTGGCTAGCCCGTAGCAATAACACTGCAAGCGAAGCTGGCACCTCTGAGACCAAAAACAGCAACGGCAAGCCCCGACGCAACAGGCACAAGCGTCGAAGCAACGGTGACAATACCGACGACATGGAAGTCAACACCGGATTCAGTGGCTCCAAGTCCGGTCAGTGGAAGAAGCCATATAAAAGAAACAATCCGGGGCCATCCAGCTTGGACCGCATACTCGATAGGCCATGCCAGATTCATGGCACCCCAGACAAACCAGCCAATCATACCAACAGAGACTGCTGGGTTTTTAAACAGGCCGGCAAGTTAAATGCCGAGAACAAGGAGAAGGGGTCGCAAAGCAAGGACGATGACGAAGAGTCCCGTCCGCCGAACACATGGGGACAGAAGAAGTCCCCCCCCCAAGTTAAAACGGTGAATATGATATACGCTACACATATCCCCAAGAGGGAGCGCAGGCGCGCGCTTAGGGACGTTTACGCGATGGAGCCAGTCGCCCCAAAGTTCAACCCATGGTCTTCCTGCCCGATCACTTTCGATCGCAGGGACCATCCGACCAGTATCCGGCATGGCGGTTCAGCCGCACTGGTCCTCAACCCAATCATTGATGGATTCCATCTCACGCGAGTCCTCATGGATGGTGGCAACAACCTGAACCTGCTCTATCAGGATACAGTGCGCAAAATGGGCATTAATCCATCACGGATCAAGCCCACAAGGACTACCTTTAAAGGAATCATACCAGGTGTGGAGGCCCGCTATATAGGCTCAATCACACTAGAGGTTGTCTTCAGATCTCCGGACAACTTCCGAAGCGAAGAGTTGATCTTCGATATCGTCCCCTTTCGCAGTGGCTATCACGCACTGCTTGGACGAACCGCATTTGCTCGATTCAACGCGGTGCCACACTACGCTTATCTGAAGCTCAAGATGCCCGGACCATGCGGTGTCATAACAGTCAATGGAAACATGGAACGCTCCCTCCGTACCGAGGAGCACACCGCGGCTTTAGCAGCAGAAGTACAGAGCGGCCTTTTCAAGCAGAACCTTAATTCAGCGGCCGAGCTCCCGGACACTGTCAAACGAGTCCGGACTACTCTGCGGTAGGACAGCCCAGCTCGTCAAGAGCTCGACTAGCAATTTGGCCTCCGTCCCAGTCTCGACCAAGTGGCGGCGTTTGTACCGCGCGTACATAACTACGCACTCAAAATACCATGGGCATAGACGGAGGCATAACTAGATGGTGATCCATAATACGGCTCGACCTCTCCTAGACACACATACTTTCACTTTTTCTTTTTTTCCTTTTCAGGTTTCTTTTCCACAGGCCTTCCCTGACGGCCTGACCACCGGTCCTTTTGAAGGATAGATACACCAAGACGGCAAGAAGCACGGACATATAGGGGAATTTCTAGGTGGTCTCTTTAAACGATCACCCTACCTGTTTTCAGGACACGCACGCAGCTCTCCCTTGGTCGTGGCATATTAATAGCCCTACTGCTTATTGCACTACTTGTACAAATACGCTTTGACGTATTAATCAAACTATAATGGAAAAAGTTTGCGGCCCAACTTCTGCGGCACTAGCTTGCTACTCTTCTTTTTGATAATCTTATTGCACCCGTACACTTTGGTACGCTTTAATCTGCTAGGGGCTTCATTGCGCCCCACAATGCGGCAACAAAGTCCGAACACTTTTTTATAGTATAGTTCGGCACCCCGAATTTAGCATTATATGCATTGGCTCCGAATCATGTCTTTGGTCAATAGTTGGGTTGCCCGGCTCCTGTGCTTACTACCTTACGTTCCGCTATATCGGCTAGGGTAGTAAAGGGAGAACTACTGCGATTGTGTCCTGGTTTATCCGGATGAGCACCTCAGTAGAGAAAGCCGAAAACTGACTGTCATGATGTGGCGTGAGCCGGTCAGCTCTTCGGAGGTTTCAAATCTTTAGCGATTTTTTCCGCATTATGCGATGAATCGGTTCTTACCCGATCAGGTGTTTACAGCACCCTAGTTCGAATACCAGGGGCTGCGCCTAAAAAAATTTCTTGTCAAACTCCTATGGCTAAGTGAGGGTGATAAAGCCATATAGTCCGATTGCCTGGTTCATTGCGCTAAACACCTCCTTCAAGGACCAAAAAATTGGATCAAGAGTGTTTAGATTCCATCCCGAACACCCCCGTACTACCTACGTGGGGGCTGAAGCCGACGACTGGCAAACCCTCAAATTTCATAAAAATGGCTGCATAGGAGGTAAGATTCTAACAAGCATTATATTACATAATCGACTTTGTTTCATAATACAGGGCGAGGTAATACGAATGTACTCATTCAAGGATCACATCTTTCGCACACTGCGCCGCCACAATGCGGGATCCGTCCAGGACATTGTCAAAATATAGCTCGGGCATGCGGTGCTCCTTGACCTTGGGCGGCCCCTCGGTCACGAGCTTGACAGCGTTCATCTTTGCCCACTGCATCTTGACGCGGGCGAAGGCCATCCGTGCACCCTCGATACAGACCGATCGCTTGATAATGTCAAGCCAAGGGCAGGCATCGACCAGCCGCTTCACGAGCCCGAAGTAGCTGCTGGGTATAGCTTCGGCAGGCCACAGTCGGATTATTACATCCTTCATGGCTAGTTCGGCCACCCTATGCAGCTCGACCAGCTGTTTTAGCTGGTCGCTAAAGGGCACCGGATGTTAGGGTGCAAGGTACTGCGACCAAAACAGCTTCTCCGTTGAGCTCCCCTCTTCGGCTCGGAAGAATTCTGCAGCGTCAAAAACACTGCGCGGCAAATCCACAAATGCCCCTAGAGAACTCCAAATCCGGGTTAGTAAGAGGTACCTCTTCTTCACATATTTGCTCTGCATAATGAAGGCCTTACCCGCCGCAATCTTTTTGGCCTCTTGAATCTCCTAGAGAGTGCCCTAGGCTTCAACCCGGGCATCTTGTTCGCTTTGGCGAGCCTTGGCGAGTTTGGTCTCTTGAGCCGTAATATCGCGCTCCAAGGATTCGCATTTCTTCACGGCATCCTGGAGCTCTTGCTGGACCTCATCGAGCCTGGCCTCGTGCTTTTCGTGGGCGGCTTGTTCCTTGGCAGCTCTCTCCTCGGCCTCGGCCAACGCCTTTTTAAGGGCCTCGACCTCGGTCGTCGCTCCTACAAATATCATGGCACTATGGTCAATACACATCATTTATTCTTTCTAAATATACAACAGGTCATTACAAACCTTGGTTATCCTCTAGCTGCTTCCTTGCTTGGCTGAGCTCCTCCTCGGCCCGCTCCAGTCTCTGCTTCAGTAAGGAGACTCCGGCAATGTGGGAGATCGCAGCCAGCAACGACGCCTGCTTAATAACAAAGACGCATATGGTTAGTCTCCGGCGAAGATTCTTTGATCCTCTTTCCGGCTTTTCTTTCCGAACACCGAACAGAGTCTCAGGGGCTACTATCTATACTGTGATATTCTTTTTACATAATCACATTGCTTACCTCAAAGCCTGTTAGAAGGCTTGTGCAGACTTCGGTCAGTCCGCTCTTCACGGACTGAATCTTCTCAATCACCGTACCCATAAGGGTATGGTTTTCCTCCACAATGGAAGCACTTCGCAGCGCTTCCAAGAGAGCATCCGGTTCCTCTGGTTGGACAGCGGTCATCGGCGGAATAGGCACAGCTCCTTCTTTCGAAGGAGGCTGCTCACCGGATTCCGGAGCCGTATAGGTCTCCGAGCCCGTGTTCGGCTGGGGGCCGAACTGAATATGGCCCCCATCGCCAGTCTCCATGGGGGTTTGCTCCCCCATGTGTTCGGCGGCCGAGGCTTCACCCTCTGGCGCCGCCCTGGCGGCCTCCTGCGTCTCCCCCTGGCCTGGGATCCTTCGGGACGACACCTCGGTGTCATCCATGGCCCTGGGAGAGGAGGCCACGGGAAGGGCCCCACTGTCCATCACCTTCGGGTCCAACGAATTCCCCGAAGATGAGGATCGCTCGAGGACGGAACGGGCCGGACTGCAAGTGCATGATTCAACACGTTAAAATTATGAACTAAAGAAGCGGAATACATGGATACATCACGGTCTTTGAGTACTCACGATTCGGCCTGGGGCTTATCTCGGGGCGCGGCTCTGGGATACTATATATGTCCCACGCGGTGTTATCTGTGCGGGGGAGCTTCCCTTTCTTCGACGCCTCCGCCTCCAGATTTGTGGAGGCCGCCCTCTTCTTCCTCCCCCCCCCCTCAGGGGGGAGTTGCTTTCTTCCTCCTCCTCCTCGTCGTCTTCGGCGGCGGAGGAGTGAGTCTCGTTATCTTCGGACGTCACGTCCGAAGCACCCTTGCACCGGAGGCCACTTCTGGCCCCCTTGGCCTTCTTCTCCAGCGCTTGGTAAGGCGCCGGGACCAGCATCTTTGTCAGAAGTGGGATGGCTGGTTCCTCGGACAGCGGAGCCGGACACCGAATCCGCTCCGCCTTCTTTGTCCAGCCCTGGAAAAAATAAATGGTGAGGCTTAGGTATCTTCCCTGAACAAGCAAGTAAAGGATACACCTCAAAATGCGAAAGACTTATCGCACTGGCGAGATGGGCCAGGGCGTGCCCACGGTCCTCGGTCGTCTCCGGCGGCGTCTCGTTGCCCTTGAAGAGCACCTTCCAGATATCTTCGTGCGTAGTTCCGAAGAACCGTTGCAAGGTCTGGTGCTCGGCCGGATTGAACTCCCATAGATGGCAAGTCCGACTCTGGCATGGAAGGATCCGGCGAACTAGCATCACCTGGATCACATTGACGAGCTTGATGTTCTTGTCCACCATGCTCTGGATGCGCGTTTGCAGCGCTGTCAGCTCGTCCGACGAAGTCCAATTCAGGCCCTTCTCTAGCCAGGAGGTGAGCCACATTGGGGCTCCGGACTTGAATTCGGGTGCCGCAGCCCAGGTGGTGTCGCGGGGCTCTGTGACATAGAACCACAGTTGCTGCCACCCTTTGACGGTCTCCACAAAGGTACCTTTGGGCCATGTGATGTTGGGCATCTTGCTCACCATGGCACCTCCGCACTCTGCATGTTGACCATCCACCACCTTCGGCTTCACTTTGAAGATCTTAAGCCACAGTTCAAAGTGGGGTGGAATGTGGAGGAAGGCCTCACACACGACAATAAACATCGAGATGTTGAGGAAGGAGTTTGGGGCTAGATCGTGGAAATCTAGCCCGTAATAGAACATGAGTCCGTGGATGAAAGGGTGGAGAGGAAACCCTAACCCGCGGACGAAGTAGGGGATGAACACCACCCTCTCATTAGGCTTCGGGGTGGGGACGATCTGCCCCTTGGCCGGAAGCCGGTGGGCGATTTCTTTGGCCAGGTACCCGGCCTCCCGAAGCTTGGTGATGTCCTTCTCCCTGACGCAGGAGGCCATCCACTTGCCTTGCGCTCCAGATCCGGACATGATCGAGTGCTTTCTTGAGGCGAAAAGGATGAGGACTTGAGCGCTGGAGCTCGAGAATGGGAGGGTAGAGAGAGATAGAAGGCGTGGGTGAAAGAGAGGAATCCTTATCTCCTTATAAAGGCAGTGAATGTCAAGCGCCTCCCCACTCACCTCAAAACTCGCCTATTCCCAAGGGCTGTGCAAACGGCATGGTTGGATTACCAACGCCCATATTGATGAGAAATTCTGCAATAAGGGGACACGATCTCTGTTTCGACAAGACGTGCCAATGAAACCGCGTCTCGAAACGTGGAACGGCAGGACGAAAACGGTTCGAAATAATGACCGGGCAGAGACGTGATGTCACGCTACAAGAGTTGTCAGCGGATTGGACTCGTGAAATATTATACTCTCTGCGGTTGTGTGTGGTACTTGTGTTGCAGAGCCGAACACGTTCGTTGCATTCGAAGACTATTCTGGAGTGTTCGAAAAAGGAACCCGCCTTGCAATGCCAAAGATAATCTACGCGCCGGACACCTCGTCATTGAAGCCTGGTTCAGGGGCTACTGAGGGAGTCCTGGATTAAGGGGTCCTCGGGCGTCCAGACTATGGTACGTGGGCCGGACTGATGGGCTGTGAAGATACAAGATCGAAGACTCTCTCCCATGTCCGGATGGGACTCTCCTTGACGTGGAAGGCAAGCTTGGCGCCCTGATATGAAGATTCCTTTCTCTGTAACCGACTTTGTACAACCCTAGTCCCCTCCGGTGTCTATATAAACCGGAGGGCTTAGTCCGTAGGGACGATCATAATCATACAGGCTAGAGTTCTAGGGTTTTAGCCATTATGATCTCGTGGTAGATCAACTCTTGTAATACTCATATTCATCAAGATCAATCAAGCAGGAAGTAGGGTATTACCTCTATAGAGAGGGCCCGAACCTGGGTAAACATTGTGTCCCCTGTCTCCTGTTACCATCGTCCACGCATAGTTCGGGACCCCCTACCCGAAATCCGCCGGTTTTGACACCGACAGTCGGGTCTCGACTATTATACATTCTTCAGATAACATCAACGTCGGCTCAGGGGTTCTAATGTTGGAGAAAAATTGTCGTTTTGTTCCACCCAAGCAGAAGCTTGGGCGGCTTAAGCGTCATTGCAACGACATGGGGGAGCTTATGGCGGCTCTTGTTAAGTATGCCGACTCTGATGGTACCAAGGACCCCGATTCTGAGGATGAAAGATCGGGAAAGGGAAAGTAGAGTAGCGGCATGAAGGGACAACAGTACAACCCTGCCAATCAGGGCGGCAACGGTAAGCGTAAGGCTGATGATTTTGTGGCTAACACCGGGGCGCACAATTATAACCAGCGTCGTAAGGGACTGCCGGTTCAAGGGGACAGGTTTGACCTTGATGCAGTGTTAAATCAGCCATGTCCAAAACACGGAACGGATCAAAAGCCAGCTACGCATATGTGGAAAGATTGCAGCATAATGAGAAGCTTTAGGGAGTCCATCCAACGCAACCACGGCCCGAACGGCAGTTCAGGGTCCGGCTCTCATGGTCCAGGTCAAGGAGGCAGCGGTTCAAATTCCGGGTTTCAAGGCCACGGTAACCAGGGCGGCTACCGCCAGCAGAATAATCAGGGAAATCAGCACCAACAGCAGTCTGGTTATCAGAGTAACCCGAAGCAGTTGAATAGTGGATAGTAGCACATCTTCACCACTAGCTTATGTAAGCGGGATCAGAAGCTTCATAAGAGGGCAGTCAATGCTGTTGAGCCGGCAGTGCCACGTTACTTGCGGTGGTCAGAGCAGCTGTCGGTGTCAAAACCGGCGGATCTCGGGTAGGGGGTCCCAAACTGTGTGTCTAAGGTCGATGGTAACAGGAGACATGGGACACAATGTTTACCCAGGTTCGGTCCCACTCTATGGAGGTAATACCCTACTTCTTGCTTGATTGATCTTGATGAATATGAGTATTACAAGAGTTGATCTACCACGAGATCGTAATGGCTAAACCCTAAGAGCCTAGCCTGTATGACTATGGTAATGAATATCTACCTCCTCCGGACTAAGTCCTCCGGTTTATATAGACACCGGGAGGATCTAGGGTTACACAAGGTCGGTTACAAAGAAAGGAATCTACATATTTGGTCGCCAAGCTTGCCTTCCACGCCAAGGTGAGTCCTATCCGGACACGGGTGTAGTCTTCGGTCTTCGTATCTTCACAGCCCATCAGTCTGGCCCATGACTAACAGGCCGGACGCCCGAGGACCCCTTAGTCCAGGACTCCCTCAGTACCCCCTGAACCTGGCTTCAATGACAAGATATCTAGCGCGTGGATCTGTCTTCGGCATTGCAAGGCGGGTTCCTCCTTCCGAACTCCAAGATAGTCTTCGGGCGTATTGAACGTGTCCGGGCCTGTAACACACACACCACACACAACCGCAGAGAGAATATAATATTCCACGAGTCCAATCCACTGACAACTTTTTGTAACATGACATCATGTCTGCCCGGTCATAATTTTGAACCTTTTTTCGTCTGCCACTCCACGTTTTGAGACGCGGTTGCCATTGGCACATCTTGTCAAAGCAAAGATCGTGTCCCCTTATTGCGGGATTCTCATCAATACGGGCGTGGGTAACCCAACCGTGCTGTTTACACAACCTTGGCAATGGGCGAGTTTTAAGGCGAGTGGGGAGGCGTTCAATATTCACGGCCTTTATAAGGAGATAAGGATTCCCCTCCTTCACCCACGCCTTCTCTTCCTCTCTATCTTTCCATTCTCAAACTCCAATGCCCAAGTTCCCATCTTCTCCATCTCAAGGAAGCACTCAATCATGTCCGGATCCGGAGGCCAAGGCAAGTGGATGGTCTCCTCCGTCAAGGAGGAGGACATCACCCAGCTCCGGGCGGCGGGGTACCTGGCGAAAGGAATCCCCCACCGTCTGCCCACCAAGGGGGAAGTCATCCCCACCCCGAAGCCTACTGAGAGGGTAGTTTTCCTTCCTCACTTCGTCCGCGGATTGGGGTTTCCACTTCACCCCTTTGTCCGTGGACTGATGTACTATTACGGGCTCAATTTCCATGATCTAGCCCCGAACTCCTTTCTCAACATCTCGGCATTCATTGTTGTGTGTGAGGCCTTCCTCCGCATCCATCCACACTTCGGCCGATGGCTCAAGGTTTTCAACGTGGAGCCGAAGGTGGTGGATGGTCAGCACACGGAGTGCGGAGGTGCCATGGTGAGCAAGATGCCCAACATCACTTGGCCCACAGGCACTTTTGTGGAGACTGTCAAGGAGTGGCAGAAGCAGTGGTTCTACATCACAGAGCCACACAGCGCTACTTGGGCGGCGGCTCCCAAATTCAAGGCCAGAGCTCCAATGCGGCTCACCTCTTGGACGGACAAGGGCCCTAACTGGTCTGCGTCAGACAAGCTGATAGAGCTGCAAACGCGTATTTAGAGCATGGTGGATAAAAACATCAAGCTCGTCGACGTGATCCAGGTGATGCTGGTTCGCCGGATTCTCCCCTGCCAATGCCGAAGCTTCCCTTTATGGGAATTCGATCCAGAGAAGCACCAGACCCTGGGAGGGCTCTTCGGGACTACTCACAAAGATGCCTGCAAGTTGCTCTTCAAGGACAACGAAAAGCCGCCGGTCATAGATTTGAACCGTGGGCACGATCACACCCATCCCTCTAATGAAGTAAGTTCTTTAAAGCGTTCCTTCCACTTGTTTGTTCAAGGAGGATGCCTAACCGTTGCTGTATTTTTTCAGGCATGGACGGAGAGAGCGAAGTGGATCCATAGTTCGGCTCCGCTGCCCGAAGAGCCAGTCATCCCGCTCCTGGCAAAGATGCTGGTTCCGGCGCCTTATAGGCTGCTGGAAAAGAAGGCCAAGAAGAAGGCCAAGGGGGCCAAAGGTGGCCCCCGTCGCAAGGGTCCTTCGGACGTGACGTCCGAAGATGAAGTGACCCTTTCCTCTACCGCCAAGGACAACGATGAGGAGGAGGAGGAGGAGGAAAACCCTCCCCCTGATGAAGGAAAGAAGAAGAGGGCGACCTCCACGGACCTGGAGGCGGAGACGTCCAAGAAAGGGAAAGGCTCCCTCGCGGATAACTCCGCATGGGACGTCGACAGCAGCCCGGAGCGACGCTCCCGCACTAAGCCTCGGGCTGCATCGTACGTGCTAGGACTCATATATGTCCATAAATCTAGCCTCTCCTCTTCGTTGTATTGACATGATTAGTTATGCTATTGCAGTCCGGCCCATGACAGCTCCCAGCGATCCTTGTCACGAGGTTCGTTGGATTCAAAGGCGATGGCCAGCGATTCACCGCCGACCGCTGACTCCCCCAAGGCCAAGGACGACGCCGAGGTGTTGTCCCGAAGGACTCTCCTAGGCCGGGGAGAGGCTCAGGAGGCGCCAGGAGGCGAGGCCTCCGTCGCCGGACACCAGGGGGAGCCGATCCCCATGAAGACTGGCGATGAGGGCCGTATTCAGTTCGGCCCTCAGCCGGATTCGATTCCGGAGACTGATACGGCTCCGGAATCCGGCACGCAACCTCCTTCGAAAGAAGGGGATATGCCTATTCCGTCAGTGACCCATGTCCAACCAGGGGCACCGGATAATCTGCTGGAAGCGCTGCGAGACGCTTCCATTGTGGATGCGTGTTCTTATGGGCACGGTAGTTGAAAGGGTTCAGTCCGCCAAGAGCGGACTAACCGAAGCCTGCAGCAGCTTGCTGACAGGTTTTGAGGTAAGCGACGCGAAAAGAGAAAATCCCTATATAGACAGTAGCCCCTGAGACACTGTCCGGTGTTCGAAAAGAAAAAGCCGGACAGAGGATCAATCCCTTATTGCAGGAAACTAACTAAATTTGTCTAAAATGAATACGCAGGCGTCGCTGTTGGCCGTAGCCCCGCATACTGCCGAAGTCTCTGGACTGAAGCAGAGACTGGAGCAGGCCGAGGAGGAGCTCAGCCAGGTGAGGAGGCAGCTCCAAGAAAAACAAGGTATGTAATAACCTGTTATATGTTCGAAAAAGGTAAAATGATATGCATTGACCGAAGTGTCATGATATGTATAGAAGCGACGACTGAGGTCGAGGCCCTGAGAAAGGCCCTAGCAGAAGCCGAGGGGAAGGCTGTCAAGGAGCAGGCCGCCCGTAAAAAGCTCAAGGCCCGGGTCAACGAGGTCCAACAGGAGCTCCAGGACGCGGTGAGGAAGTGTGAGACCTTGGAGCGCGATACGTCGGCTCAAGAGACCGAACTCGCCAAGGCTCGTCAGAGTGCGGAGACGGCCCGGAATGAGGCCCAGGGCGCCCTCCAGGAGGCCAGGAAAATCGCGGCGGGTAAGGCCTTCAGTATGCAAAGCAAATGTGTAAGGAGGAAGTATCTTTTACTAACCCGGATTCGGAGTTCTCCAGGGGCTTTTGCGGATCTGCCACGTAGTGTGTCCGACGCCACCGAGTTCTTCTGAGCCTAAGAAGGGAGCTCCACGGAGAAGCTGTTCTGGTCGCAATATCTTGTGCCAGAACATCTGGTGCCCTTCACCGATCAGCTAAATAGCTGGTCGAGCTGCACAGGGTGGCCGAACTAGCCATGAAGGATTTAATAATCTGGCTGTGGCCAGCCGAAGCTATACCCAGCAGTTACTTCGGCCTCGTGAAGCGGCTGGTGGATGCCTGTCCTCGGCTAGATGCCGCCAAGCGGTCTGTCTGCATCGAGGGCGCGCGCCTGGCCTTCTCCTATGTCAAGGTGTGGTGGGCAAAGATGGACGCCGTCAAGCTAGCGACCGAAGGGCCGCCCGAGGGCAAGGAGCACCGCACCCCCGAGCGATATTTTGGAAACGTCTTGGAGGGGTCCCGCATTGTTGCGGAGCAGTGTGCGAAAGACGTGATCTTTGAATGAATACATTCATATTTTGTCTCGCCCTGTATTATGAAAATAAAGACAGTTTATGTAATATAATGCTTTGTGCTAGATTTTTACCTCCTGTGCAGCCGTTTGTATTAAATCTGAGAGTTGGCCAGTCGTCGGCTTCAGCCCCCACATAGGAAATACGGGGGTGTTCGGGATGGAATCTAAACACTCTTGATCCAATTATTTGGTCCTTGAAGGAGGTGTTTAGCGCGACGAACAAGGCAATCGGACTATAATGCTTTATCACCCTCATTTAGCCATAGGAGTTCGATAATAAAGTTTTAGGCGCAACCCCTGGTATTCGGAAGTCTGAACTGGGGGATTCTGTAAACACCTGATCGGATAAAAACCGATTCTTCGCGTAATGCGGAAAAAACCTCTAGCGATTTGAAACCTCCGAAGAGCTGACCGGCTCTCGCCGCATCATGACAGTCACTTTTCGGCTTTCTCTACTGAGGTGCTCATCCAGATGAACCAGGGCACAATCGCAGTAGTTCTCCCTTTACTACCCTAGCCGATATAGCGGAACGTAAGGTAGTAAGCATAGGAGCCGGGCAACCCAACTATTGACCAAAGACATGATTCGGAGCCAATGCATATAATGCTAAATTCGGGGTGCCGAACTATAGTGTAAAAAGTGTTCGGACTTTGTTGTCGTATTGCGGGGTGCTATAAAGCCCCTGGCAAATGTACACTCTGGTACGGGTGCTATCTGATAAGGTTTATTAACAAAGAATAAAGGAAAACGGAAAAGGAGCAAAGGTAATGAGCTAGGGCCGCAGAATTTGGGCTGCGAACTGTTTTCATTGCAATTTTATTAATACGTCAAAGCGCATTGATTCAAATAGTGCGTTAAGCAACAGGCTATTTAACATGCCAAAAACCAAGGAGGAGCTACATGTGGGTCCTGAAAATAGGTAGAGTGATTGTTAACGAAACCACCTTGAGATTCCCCAATACGCTTGTGCTTCTTGCCATCTTGGCGTATTTGTCCTTCGAGAGGACTGGTGATCTAGCCATCGGGGAAGGTCTGCGGCAAAGAAACCTGAAAAAAGGAAACAAGTAAAGTATATGTGTCCGGGTGCGGTCGAGCCGTATTGTGGGTCACCGGCTAGTTATGCCTCCGTCTATGCCCATGGTATTTTGAGTGCGTAGTTATGTACGCGCGGTACTAGCGCCGCCACCTGATTGGGACTGGGACGGAGGCCGAATTGCTAATCAAGCTCCTGACGAGCCGAGCTGTCATGCTGCAGGATGGTCCGGACTCTCTTGACAGTGTCCGGGAGCTTGGCCGCCGAATTAAGGTTCTGCTTAAGAAGGCCGCTCAGTACTTCTGCTACTAAGGCAGCGGTGTGCTCTTCTGTACGGAGGGAGCGTTCTGTGTTTCCATTAACTGTTATGACGCCGCGTGGCCCGGGCATCTTGAGCTTGAGGTAGGCATACTGAGGCACCGCATTGAATCGAGCAAATGCGGTTTGTCCGAGCAGTGCGTGATAGCCGCTGCGAAAAGGGACGATGTCAAAGATTAACTCCTCGCTTCTGAAGTTGTCTGGGGATCCGAAAACAACCTCTAGCGTAATTGAGCCCGTACAGCGAGCCTCTACTCCTGGTATGACTCCTTTAAAGGTGGTCTTTGTGGGCTTGATTCGTAATGGGTTAATGCCCATTTTCCACACTGTATCCTGATATAGCAGGTTCAGGCTACTGCCGCCGTCCATAAGGACTCGCGTTAGGTGGAATCCGTCAATTATTGCGTCAAGGACCAATGCGGCTGAACCGCCATGACGGATACTGGTCGGATGGTCCCGTCGATCAAAAGTGATCGGGCATGACGACCATGGATTAAACTTTGGGGCGACTGGCTCTATCGCATAGACGTCCCTGAGCGTGCGCTTGTGCTCCCTCTTGGGGATGTGTGTAGCATATATCATGTTCACCGATTTGACCTGGGGGGAAACTTCTTTTGTCCCCCTGTGTTCGGTTGCCGGGGCTCCTCGTCATCGTCCTCGCTTTGCGATCCCTTTTCTTTGTTCTCGGCATTTAACATGCCGGCCTATTTAAAAACCCAACAATCTCTGTTTGAATGATTGGCTGGTTTATCAGAGGTGCCATGAATTTGGCACGGATGATCGAGTATGCGATCCAAGCTTGATGGTCCCTGATTGTTTCTTTTATATGGCTTCTTCTGCTGACCAGACTTGGAACCACTGAATCCGGCATTGACTGTCGTGTCATTTTTGTTGTCACCATTACTTCGGCGTTTGTGTCTGCTGCGTCGGAGCTTGTCGTTGCTATTTTTGGCCTCGGAGGTGCCCGTGTCACTTGCTGTATTTTTGCTACGGCCCAGCCAACTATCCTCTCCCGCACAGAAGCGGGTCATGAGTGCCGTGAGGGCTGCCATGGATTTTGGCTTTTCCTGGCCGAGGTGGCGGGCGAGCCATTCGTCACGGATGCTATGTTTAGAGGCCGCTAGGGCTTCGGCATCCGGATAGTCGACGATCTGGTTCTTTTTAGTTAGGAACCTAGTCCAGAATTTCCTGGCTGACTCTCCAGGTTGCTGGACTATGTGACTTAAGTCATCGGCGTCTGGTGGCCGTACATAAGTACCTTGGAAGTTCTCAAGGAAAGCTTCTTCCAAGTCCTCCCAGCTGCCAATGGAATTTTCAGGCAGACTGTTTAGCCAGTGCCGAGCTGGCCCTTTGAGTTTTAGTGGGAAGTATTTGATGGCGTGAAGATCATCCCCGCGGGCCATGTGGATGTGGAGAATGAAATCATCGATCCATACCGCGGGATCGGTTGTTCCATCGTATGATTCGATGTTTACGGGTTTGAATAATTCTGGGAATTCATGATCCATTACTTCGTCGGTGAAGCAAAGAGGGTGTCCGGCACCTCTATATCGGGCCGCATCACGACGTAGCTCCGATGGAGTCCGTCCGCGGTTTTCGGCCCGGGTGTGACTAGGTTTCTCACGTCCAAATAGATGACCGTCCTCGCGTGTCAAGGCACGTCCTCGTGATCCGTAGATCGATCTTGTATGTCCTGATCTATTGTCCAGGTCTTGACGAAGGCCGTATGTATAACCCCAAGTTGTCTATCCCTGCCTTTACGGCGAGGTGGGACAGTCTGGTTTTCGGCTCAAGTTGCCGTTTTATCCTGACCACGCGGTGGTCGGTCCGCCGCATTGCGCGATGCTGGTGCGGGTGCTGCCGCCTCGTCATTGAACTGAGGTAGCAGCTTGCGCTTCGGGTAACTTTTGGCTGGGCGTTTAAGGCCATATTCCTCGGCTGCTAGGACATCGGTCCATCTGTCATTGAGAAGGTCTTGATCAGCTTGAAGCTGCTGCTGCTTCTTTTTCAGGCTCCTCGCAGTGGCTATTAGCTGAAGCTTAAAGCGCTCCTCCTTGAGAGGTTCCTCAGGCACGATGAAGTCTTCGTTGCCGAGGCTCACCTCCTCCTCGGAGAGCGGATGGTAACTACCGTCCTCCGAGTCTTCTTCTATGGCCTGTTCGTCAGGGCTGACTTGCCCATCTTCCCGATTGTCTCGTTCGGCAGTTTGTTCATCGGGGTCTTCTGTGTCTTCGGCACCATCCGGAGTGTTATCGTCTCCTGTGCCGGTGTTGCTGTCTTTACTGCGGCGCAATTTGGAGCGGCGCCGCTGACGACGGTGCTTCGGTTGTGTTTTAGAAGGGTGATCCTTCGCTGGGTTCTCCTTGTCGTCGCTATTATCTTTTGGTGCATCCACCATGTATACGTCGTATGAGGAGGTGGCCGTCCATCGTCCAGTGAATGGCGGGTTTTGAGCCTCCTCTTCACCGGCATCGTCGTCCATACCGTCGATGTCTTCGGAGTCATAGTCAAGCGTGTTGGTTAAGTCCTCGATAGTGGCTACGAAGTGGGTGGCGGGTGGGGCGCAAAATTCTCCATCATCGGCCCCTAGTTCAAATCGAACATAGTTCGGCTGTGAGTCCCCCGCTAAGGACAGGTTCTTTAATGAGTTTAGCACATCGCCCAAAGGCGAGTGCTGGAAGATGTCTGCGGTGCTGAATTCGAAGATCGATAATCGATCAAGTTCGGCGTCCGCGGGCTCACATGGTTCGGAACTTACGACCGGAGACGAGTCCGGAGTTCCGGTGGCATAGGTATCATGAGAGATTAAGTCTATGTGTGGCTCCAACGCTGCAGAATCTGTGGCCTCTGTGGTGGGGTTGAGCCTACCGTCCTTGGATGGCGCAGTATGCTCCAGATCTAAGGCCAGAGCAGTTACAGGAGCAATCTCCTGGATGCAGTCTGATGACAGATTTAGGCCATGTTCATCGAGGAGACCAGGAGCGATTGCTGCGGTTTCGAATCCGGCGAAGATCAAATCTCCACGGAAGTCCGCGACGTAGTTCAAGCTCCCAAATCTGACCTGATGGCCAGGGGCATAGCTATCGATCTGCTCCAGATGGCCAAACGAGTTGGCCCGCAGTGCGAAGCCGCCGAACACAAAGATCTGTCCGGGGAGGAAAGTATCTCCTTGGACAGCGTCATTATTGACGATTGAAGGGGCCATCAAAACCTTTTAAGGACGGCACAGTGGAACTCTCAATGAAAGCACCAATGTCGGTGTCAAAACCGGTGGATCTCGGGTAGGGGGTCCCGAACTGTGCGTCTAAGGTCGATGGTAACAGGAGACAGGGGACACGATGCTGGTGCTGGTGCTGGTGCTTAAGAAGAATGGCACTTGGCGCATGTGTGCGGATTACACGGACTTAAATAAGGCTTGTCCGGCTGATCCGTTTGCGCTCCCCCGTATTGATCAAATCATTGATGCTACGGCGGGTTGTGAACGTTTGAGTTTTTTGGATGCTTATTCTGGTTATCATCAGATCAAGATGGCAGTCAAGGACCAGGAGAAGACGGCTTTCATTACTCCGTTTGGAGCCTTCTGCTATGTATCTATGCCTTTTGGGCTCAAGAGTGCCCAGGCGACTTACCAACGGTGTGTGCAAAATTGCCTTCACAATCAGATTGGGCGCAATGTTCACGCTTATGTAGATGACATTGTGGTGAAGTCCAGGAAGAAGGAGACCTGATTGATGATTTTAAGGAGACGTTTGACAATCACCGGGTTTACAACAAGATGCTTAACCCGGCCAAGTGTATTTTTGGTGTACCAGCAGGCAAGCTATTGGGCTTTCTGGTTTCTAACAGAGGCATTGAAGCTAACCCGGAGAAGATCAAAGCCATTACTTCATTGGCTAAGCCGGCGTGTGTTAATGATGTTCAGCGTCTGGCGGGTCGTATTGCGGCTCTGAGCCGGTTCATAAGCTGGCTGGGTGAGAAGGCTATTCCTCTTTATTAGATGATGAAGAAGATAGATCACTTTGTTTGGAGTGATGCTGCTAATCAAGCATTTGAGGATCTGAAGAAACAGTTGGCTGAGCCGCCCATGCTTGCTGCCCCTATTGATAAAGAGCCTCTGTTGTTATATGTGGCTGCTAATAGCCGGGGCGTCAGTGTAGCCATTGTGGTGGAAAGGAAAGAGGCAGGCAAGGAGTACCCGGTTCAATGGCCGGTTTATTATATCAGTGAGGTGCTTATTGAATCTAAGCAGAGATATCCACACTGGCAGAAGCTTGTGTATGGGGTTTTCATAGCAAGCTGGAAGCTCAAACAATATTTTCAGGGTCATCCCATTACCATGGTTAGCTCTACTCCTTTAGGAGACATCATTCAAAATAGGGAAGCCACAGGCCGGGTCGCTCAATGGACCATTGAGCTCGGACCCCATGGTTTAAAGTATGTGCCTCGTACGGCCATCAAGTCCCAAGCACTTGTGGCTTTCATCAATGATTGGACAGAGTTGCAGGCACCTGAGGAAAAGCCGGATAACACATATTGGACTATTCATTTTGATGGATCCAGGCAGTTGGAGGGCTTTGGGGCTGGAGTTGTCTTGACTTCCCCATGAGGTGATAAATTTTCTTATGTTCTCCGGCTAATGTTCCCTTGTACTAACAATGCAGCTGAGTATGAGGCCTTGCTCCATGGTCTTCGGATGGCTAAAGAGATGAATTTAAGTCGAGTGAGATGCTTTGGCGATTCAGATCTGGTAGCTCAACAAGTCTCTGGTACCTGGGATTCTAAGGATCCCCTCATGGCGGCTTATCGTCGAGAGGTTGATGCTATTGTGGGTCATTTCAAGGGTTATCAAGTTGAGCATATTGATCGCAGGAAGAATGAGGCGGCTGATACGTTAAGCCAGCTGGGGTCTCAGCGTAAGCCGGTGCCACCTAACACGTTCCTGGATATTTTGCTTAACCCTTCTGTCAAATTGCTTACAGAGGAGGATCTTGCTGTCCCTGACCCAGAAGCACAATTGGTGGCGGCTCTTCATGCTATTCCTGATTGGACAGTTCCTTATTTGGCTTACATGACCCGGGGTGAGTTGCCAGAAGATGAAATTTTGGCCAGACAGATAACCCGGCGGTCTAAGTCAATGTCAATTGTCAATGGGGAGTTGCACCATCGCAGTGTCACAGGGGCGTTACAGCGTTGCGTCTCTCCTGAAGAAGGCTGCGAGATTCTACAAGAGATCCACGAAGGAGATTGTGGTCATTATGCCGGCTCTAAATCTCTGGTAGCCAAGGCTTTTCATCATGGGTTCTATTGGTTGACGGCTCATGCTAATGCTGACGATTTGGTAAGCAGATGTGACGGCTGTCAGAAATTTTCACGACGAGCTCATGTGCCGGCTCAAGAATTGAGGATGATTCCAATTACTTGGCCATTTGCAACTTGGGGGCTTGATATGGTTGGGCCTTTCAAGAGGTCCAAGGATAAGAAGACCCGCCTTTTGGTGGTGGTTGACAAGTTCACTAAGTGGGTTGAAGCAGAGCCGGTTAGTAAGTGTGATGCGGCAACGGCGGTTCAATTCATCAAGAAGGTGATCTTCCGCTTTGGCTTTCCACACAGCATTATAACAGATAATGGCACTAATCTTTCTAAAGGTGCTATGAGTTCTGTCAGCGAGAGCATATCCGGCTTGATGTTTCTTCTGTGGCTCACCCTCAGTCTAATGGTCAAGCGGAACGAGCTAATCAGGAGATTCTACGAGGTATCAAGCCCCAGCTTATGGTTCCTCTGCAGAGAACGCGGGTTGTTGGGTAGAGGAGTTACCCTCAGTATTATGGAGTATCAATACAACCCCCAACAGATCAATGGGTTGCACACCTTTCTTCGTGGTTTATGGAGCAGAGGCGGTTCTCCCTAGTGACATCCGTCACGATTCACCCCGGGTGGCGGCTTACATTGAAGCCGACAATGAAAAGGAACGTCAAGAGGCGCTTGACCTGTTAGATGAGGAGCGTGACCTCGCGGCGGCTCGTTCAGCGATTTACCAGCAAGATCTACGTCGTTATCACAGCCGCCGGGTCAAAACCAGAACCTTTCAAGAAGGCGACTTAGTGCTCTGGCTCATCTAGGATCAAACAGACATGCATAAGCTCTCGCCGCCTTGGGAAGGACCTTTTGTGGTCAGCAAGAATCTGCATAATGGGTCATACTATCTTATCAATGTTCGAGAACACAAGGATTCACGTAAGTCGGAGGAGGAGACCCATCGGCCATGGAATATTGCTCATCTTCGGCCCTACTATACCTGAGCCACCGGCTCTCATGATGTACATAGTTACCTAATGTATATATTATATAAGCAGAATAATAAAGCCGGCATCCCTGATAATTCAGGGCCTCTGTCATTTCACTTCCTCGAAGCTGAGTCTTTATCATCATATTCATTTAAGAGGCTCGACGCCCAAACTACAGGGACCAAAGAGAGTTGGGTGCACAGCACAGCTCAAACATAGGTCCCTGATGAGCATGACTTGTCAGTATGTCACTTGGGGGCTTCCTGTTCAAACATAGGCGTATTCGACCAAAGAGAACATAGCGTTACTACCCTCTTGACCAGGTTTGTTCAAACATAGGCGTATTCGACCAAGGAGAACATAACCTTTCTGGGTAATCCTACCTGTAACCAGCTGCTTCAACTCCATCGGGTAATTCCAATTGACTCGTCGAACTCTTAACAATCAATCTTTACGGCGTATTCGACCAAGATCTGAGCTTGTTAAGGTTCAAATGACGGTTTGTCATGCGAGAGCACGGTTTACAGGTAGTCAGGATAGATCCAGGCTTCATAAGCCGCCTTCCTTGAAACTTGGATAAATCGGCCCGTGATGTATGTTGTTACTCTGACCCCGCGTACTCCTGATAAGGTCTTTAAGCAAGCCCTGACTTTATCTGGGTTCAAATGTCGATTGGGTACTGTGAGTTAGGCTCACGGAATGCACGAACAATCCAGTGGCTCCGGCTAGTTTCATCGAAGAAGACACTTTGGCTTCGCAACCTACAAAAGCCTTGAATTTCTTTTGATTTCTCATTTATATGGTCTCTTCTTTGACTTCTGGTTTTTTACAGGTCGATCCCAGCTGCCCTACTTATGGCTCATATTTGAAGCATCTTTTGGGTCTCTCTAACCCGCCAGGATGGTAGACTCTAAGTCGCCAGAGTATCATATTCTTATGTTTACAGTTACAGCTCTAAAATACCTCTAACTGTACAAAGCTGATAAGCCGGCAGTCTAAGCATATACTACAGGTATGACATCTTATTTAACAAGTGTCAGACCAGCCCTGGTTATGGACTATTCGTCCCCAGCGGCTTCAATTGGGTATTTTGACCCGCCCGGCGGTAAGCCGCCAGGGCGCTTGTATTTTCTTTGTGTGCAGGATAATAATCATTCAGAACTGCATAAATCAAAGGCTATCATACCCATAATGGTTTTTAAACCGGCGGATCAGCAGTGTTGCGCAAAAACAGAAATGTGCACGATGGCACGACAGATTCAAGTTTTCACTACCCTATTACATGGCTCCATGAGCTGAATGAAATCAAGTTTTTCAAGGATCAAATATATAAACCGCCAGGTGGTTTAATCTTCTTGGCCTTGCTGATTGGAGGCTTCTGGTTCATCCCTTTCTGGTTCTTCGTCCTCCTCCACCGTCTGAAAGTTTGGTGATGACCAATTGATGCCAGATAAAGCTTGAAATTCAGACTCGTCATCTATAAGATCAGACGGCTCAACTTTAGGGGCAAAAGTGTGCTTTCGGATTGGGGGGATTAAGTCCATCACTCTATAAGCCGGGTCGGCATCTTCTGATTCTCCTGGTTATAAGCCGGATGGTACTTTGCAAGATCAGAATCATTGGCAATCAGAGTCGCCATTGGACGTATTTCCTTTACGCAAGCTGAGAAGTCCTTCTGATCAAACGGAGTACCATCTTCCTTTAAGCTTGGGTATCCAGTGGCTAAGTCAGACGGGTCAAGCTCTGTTACCCATGCCTTGGCCCGGCTCAAATCCGTCACGGCGCTGGCTCTTGCAGACGATCGCTTCATCTCCTCAAACCTGGCAGGTAACACAGAAAGCTTTTCCAACACATCTATCAACAGAGTAGGCGCTTGGTTCGTTGGGGAGATTGCGGCTGCTACCTCTTGAGCACTGCATTGGTTTTCCCTTGAAGAGGAAAGGGTGATGCAGTAAAGTAGCGTAAGTATTTCCCTCGGTTTTTGAGAACCAAGGTATCAATCCAGTAGGAGACCACGCTCAAGTCCCACGCACCTACACAAACAAATAAGAACCTTGCAACCAACGCGATAAAGGGGTTGTCAATCCCTTCACGGCCACTTGCAAAAGTGAGATCTTATAGAGTTGATAAGATAATATTTTTGGTATTTTTATGATAAAGACTAAAAGTAAAGATTGCAAAGTAAACGGCGACAGAAATAGCTAGTTGACGGGAGATAAATATGATGGAAAATAGACCCGGGGGCCATAGGTTTCACTAGTGGCTTCTCTCAAGATAGCATAAGTATTACGGTGGGTGAACAAATTACTATCGAGCAATTGATAGAATTGAGCATAGTTATGAGAATATCTAGGTATGATCATGTATATAGGCATCACGTCTGTGACAAGTAGACCGACCCCTGCCTGCATCTACTACTATTACTCCACACATTGACCGCTATCCAGCATGCATCTAGAGTATTAAGTTCATAAGAATAGAGTAATGCTTTAAGCAAAATGACATGATGTAGAGGGATAAACTCATGCAATATGATATAAACCCCATCTTTGTATCATCGATGGCAACAATACAATGCGTGTCGTTTCCCCTACTGTCACTGGGATCGAGCACCGCAAGATTGAACCCAAAGCTAAGCACTTCTCCCATTGCAAGAAAGATCAATCTAGTAGGCCAAACCAAACTGATAATTCAAAGAGACTTGCAAAGATAACCAATCATACATAAAAGAATTCAAAGGAGATTCAAATATTGTTCATAGATAATCTTGATCATAAACCCACAATTCATCGGATCTCGACAAACACACTGCAAAACAAGATTGCATCAAATAGAACTCCAAGAAGATCGAGGAGAACTTTGTATTGAGATCCAAAGAGAGAGAGGAAGCCATCTAGCTAATAACTATGGACCCGAAGGTCTGAGGTAAACTACTCACACATCATCGGAGAGGCTATGGTGTTGATGTAGAATCCCTCCGTGATCAATGCCCCCTCTAGCGGAGCGCCGAAAAAGGCCCCAAGATGGGATCTCACGGGTACAGAAGGTTGCGGCGGTGGAAATAGGGTTTTGGCTCTGTCTCTGATGTTTTCGGGGTACGTAGGTATATATAGGAGGAAGAAGTAGGTCAATGGAGCTACGAGGGGCCCATGAGGGTGGAGGGCACGCCCAGGGGGGTAGGCGCGCCCCCCTGCCTCGTGGCCCTCGTTGATTGCTTGACGTCCACTCCAAGTCCTCTGGATCACGTTTTTTCAGAAAATCACGTTCCCGAAGGTTTCATTCCATTTGGACTCCGTTTGATATTCCTTTCCTTCGAAACAATGAAATAGGCAAAAAAAAGAGCAATTTGGGTTGGGCATCCGGTTAATAGGTTAGTCCCAAAAATAATATAAAAGTGTATAATAAAGCCCATTGAACATCAAAAATAGATAATATAATAGCATAGAACAATCAAAAATTATAGATACGTTGGAGACGTATCAAGCATCCCCAAGCTTAATTCCTGCTCGTCCTCGAGTAGGTAAATGATAAAAACAGAATTTTTTGTGTGGAATGCTACCTAGCATATTCTTCAATGTAGTTTTCTTTATTGTGGCATGAATGTTTAGATCCGAAAGATTCAAGATAAAAGTTTAATATTGACATAAAAATAATACTACTTCAAGCATACTAACAAAGCAATCATGTCTTCTCAAAATAACATGGCCAAAGAAAGTTATCCCTACAAAATCATATAGTCTGGCTATGCTCTATCTTCATCACATAAAGTATTTAATCATGCACAACCCCGATGACAAGCCAAGCAATTGTTTCATACTTGTGATGTTCTCAAAGTTTTTCAATCTTCACGCAATAAATGAGCGTGAGCCATGGACATAGCACTATATGTGGAATAGAATGGTGGTTGTGGAGAAGACAAAAAAGAAGAAGATAGTCTCACATCAACTAGGCGTATCAACGGGCTATGGAGATGCCCATTAATAGATATCAATGTGAGTGAGTAGGGATTGCCATGCAACGGATGCACTAGAGTTATAAGTGTATGAAAGCTCAACAAAAGAAACTAAGTGGGTGTGCATCCAACTTGCTTGCTCACGAAGACCTAGGGCATTTTTGAGGAAGCCCATCATTGGAATATACAAGCCAAGTTCTATAATGTAAAATTCCCACTAGCATATGAAAGTGACAACATAGGAGACTCTCTATCATGAAGATCATGGTGCTACTTTGAAGCACAAGTGTGGTAAAAGGATAGTAACATTGTCCCTTCTCTCTTTTTCTCTCATTTTTTTATTTGGGCCTTTTCTCTTTTTTTATGGCCTCTTTTTTTTATTTTTTTATTTTCGTCCGGAGTCTCATCCCGACTTGTGGGGGAATCATAGTCTCCATCATCCTTTCCTCACTTGGGACAATGCTCTAATAATGATGATCATCACACTTTTATTTACTTACAACTCAAGAATTACAACTCAATACTTAGAAAAAATATGACTCTATGTGAATGCCTCCGGCGATGTACCAGGATATGCAATGAATCAAGAGTGACATGTATGAAGAATTATAAAGGTGGATTTGCCACAAATACGATGTCAACTACATGATCATGCAAAGCAATATGACAATGATGGAGCGTGTCATAATAAACGGAACGGTGGTAAGTTGCATGGCAATATATCTCGGAATGGCTATGGAAATGCCATAATAGGTAGGTATGGTGGCTGTTTTGAGGAAGGTAATGGTGGGTGTATGGTACCGGCGAAAGTTGCGCGATACTAGAGAGGCTAGCAACGGTGGAAGGGTGAGAGTGTGTATAATCCACAGACTCAACATTAGTCATAAAGAACTCACATACTTATTGAAAAAATCTATTAGTTATCGAAACGAAGTACTACGCGTATGCTCCTAGGGGGATAGATTGGTAGGAAAAGACCATCGCTCGTCCCCGGCCGCCACTCATAAGGAAGACAATCAATAAATAAATCATGCTCCGACTTCATCACATAACGGTTCACCATACGTGCATGCTACGGGAATCACAAAATTTAACACAAGTATTTCTCAAATTCACAACTACTCAACTAGCATGACTCTAATATCACCATCTTCATATCTCAAAACAATTATCAAGTATCAAACTTCTCATAATATTCAATGCACTCTATATGATAGTTTTTATTATACCTATCTTGGATGCTCATCACTTTAGGACTAATTTCACAACTTAAGCAAATTACCATGCTGTTTTGTAGGACTCTCAAAATAATATAAGTGAAGCATGAGAGATCAATAATTTCTATAAAATAAAACCACCGCCGTGCTCTAAAAGATATAAGTGAAGCACTAGAGCAAAAACTATATAGCTCAAAAGATATAAGTGAAGCACATAGAGTATTCTAATAAATTCCGAATCATGTGTGTCTCTCTCAAAAGGTGTGTAAAGCAAGGATGATTGTGGTAAACTAAAAATCAAAGACTCAAATCATACAAGACGCTCCAAGCAAAACACATATCATGTGGTGAATAAAAATATAGCCCCAAGTAAAGTTACCGATAGACGAAGACAAAGGAGGGGATGCCTTCCGGGGCATCCCCAAGCTTAGGCTTTTGGTTGTCCTTGAATTTTACCTTGGGGTGCCTTGGTGATCCTCAAGCTTAGTCTCTTGCCAATCCTTGTTCCATAATCCATCGAATCTTTACCTAAAACTTGAAAACTTCACAACACAAAACTTAACAGAAAATCTCGTGAGCTCCGTTAGCGAAAGAAAACAAAAAACCACTTCAAGGTACTGTAATGAACTCATTATTTATTTATATTGGTGTTAAACCTACTGATTCCAACTTCTTTATGGTTTATAAGCTCTATTACTAGCCATAGATTCATCAAAATAAGCAAACAACACACGAAAAACAGAATCTGTCAAAAACAGAACAGTCTGTAGTAATCTGTATCTAACGCAAACTTCTGGAACTCAGAAAAATCTAAAAAATAGGAAGACCTATATAATTTGATCATTGATCTACTGCAATTGGAATCAGTATTTTATCGCTTTCTGGTGATTTTAAACAATTGTTTTCGTGAACAAAAAGTTTCTGGAATTTTCAGCAAGATCAAATAACTATCATCCAAGAAGATCCTATAGGTTTCACTTGGCACAAACACTAATTAAAACATAAAAACAAATCAAACCAGAGGATTTCGATGATGCTCACATGAAAGACAAGAATTGAAGCACAAAGAGAGCATCATATAGCATGTGAAAAACACATCTAAGTCTAACATACTTCCTATGCATAGGCATCTTATAGGCAAACAAATTATCATAGCAAACAAAAACTAGCATATGCAAGGAAGCGGAAAGAAACAATAGCAATCTCAACATAACGAGAGGTAATTTATTATCATAAAAATTTCTACAACCATATTTTCCTCTCTCATAATAATTACATGTAGGATCATAGGAAAATTCAACAAAATAGCTATCACATAACATATTCTCAACACGATCCACATGCATGCGAAGTTGACACTCTTCCAAAGTAGTGGGGTTATCATTAACTAAAGTCATGACCTCTCCAAACCCACTTTTATCAAAAATACCATAAGATTGAACATTCTCCAAATATGTGGGATCTAAAGTTGACACTCTTCCAAACCCACTTTCAATATTATTGCAAACACTATTATCAATCTCATATTCATCATGGGGCTTAAATAAATTTTCAAGATCATAAGAAGAATCACCCCAATCATGATCATTACAACAAGTAGTATACATAGCAAAACTAGCATCCCCAAGCTTAGGGTTTTGCATATTATTAGCACAATTTACATCAAGAGAATTTATAATAACATCATTGCAATCATGCTTTTCATCGAAGGAACCATCAAGTATGGGTGCAATAGCAACAATCTCATGTTTAACATAAGGAACTATAGCAAATTCATCTTCATAAATATTGGCATCATGGCCACAAGAATAGCAAGCATCATGTTCATCAAGGGATATTTCAATCAAATCATCAGAATAATAATTATCTATAGATTCATGCATATCATTATTTTCTTCCTCCATAGGCTCCTGCAAAATATCAGCCTCTTCTTGGACAGCGGAGGAGTCCTCAATATATGGTTTAACATAGGCATTGGAAGCATAATTATCATAACAATATTTAAGTATGGCAAAATTTTCAGATTTGTAAAGAGTAGCATCATACGTTTCAATCAAAGAAGCAATTTCATAAGCACCCTTACAAGCAACAAATTCTTCAATTTGTTGAACATCATAGTAATTATAAACACCCTTAGCATACGAAGATACGATTCCATTATCACTAAACTCACATTGGTAGGGAAGGTGTTTCTTAATGTTTTCAGAGCAACATGTAAAATCATAAATTTCACAAAGATTCCAAGCATAACACATCAATCTGTTTATTTGATCCCATAAGAGTCTCCCCTTTTCAGACAAGGATGACGCACAAAATGAGCATGCTCATCTAAAGATTTCCCATCAACTAAGCTATCTGGGGTTTCAGCACGAGCGCATAAGGATCGAAGATGATCCAAGTAGAACACTTTAAGTGGATCCATATCAATAGATTTTTAGCAAGCAAAGATGCAAGAAAATAGAAGGCACATGGTAACACAAGCAAACAATAGATCTGGCAAGACCAAGGCAAACAAAAAAGAAGGCGAATAAAACGGCAAGGGTGGAGTGGGGGAGAGGAAAACGAGAGGCAAATGGCAAATAATGTAATGCGAGGGATAAGAGTTTGTGATGGGTACTTGGTATGTCTTGACTTGTGCGTAGACCCCCCGGCAACGGCGCCAGAAATGGCTCGTTGTCGGGCAATCAAATCTTGACTTGACTTCGCGTAAGCCTCCCCGGCAACGGCGCCAGAAATCCTTCTTGCTACCTCTTGAGCACTGCGTTGGTTTTCCCTTGAAGAGGAAAGGGTGATGCAGTAAAGTAGCGTAAGTATTTCCCTCAGTTTTTGAGAACCAAGGTATCAATCCAGTAGGAGACCATGCTCAAGTCCCACGCACCTACACAAACAAATAAGAACCTTGCAACCAACGCGATAAAGGGGTTGCCAATCCCTTCACGGCCACTTGCAAAAGTGAGATCTGATAGAGATGATAAGATAATATTTTTGGTATTTTTATGATAAAGACTAAAAGTAAAGATTGCAAAGTAAACGGCGACAGAAATAGCTAGTTGACGGGAGATAAATATGATGGAAAATAGACCCGGGGGCCATAGGTTTCACTAGTGGCTTCTCTCAAGATAGCATAAGTATTACGGTGGGTGAACAAATTACTATCGAGCAATTGATAGAATTGAGCATAGTTATGAGAATATCTAGGTATGATCATGTATATAGGCATCACGTTCGTGACAAGTAGACCGACTCCTGCCTGCATCTACTACTATTACTCCACACATCGACCGCTATCCAGCATGCATCTAGAGTATTAAGTTCATAAGAACAGAGTAATGCTTTAAGCAAGATGACATGATGTAGAGGGATAAACTCATGAAATATGATATAAACCCCATCTTTGTATCCTCGATGGCAACAATACAATACGTGTCGTTTCCCCTACTGTCACTGGGATCGAGCACCGCAAGATTGAACCCAAAGCTAAGCACTTCTCCCATTGCAAGAAACATCAATCTAGTAGGCCAAACCAAACTGATAATTCAAAGAGACTTGCAAAGATAACCAATCATACATAAAAGAATTCAAAGGAGATTCAAATATTGTTCATAGATAATCTTGATCATAAACCCACAATTCATCGGATCTCGACAAACACACCGCAAAAGAAGATTACATCGAATAGAACTCCAAGAAGATCGAGGAGAACTTTGTATTGAGATCCAAAGAGAGAGAAGAAGCCATCTAGCTAATAACTATGGACCCGAAGGTCTGAGGTAAACTACTCACACATCATCGGAGAGGCTATGGTGTTGATGTAGAAGCCCTCCGTGATCAATGCCCCCTCCGGCGGAGCGCCGGAAAAGGCCCCAAGATGGGATCTCACGGGTATAGAAGGTTGCGGCGGTGGAAATAGGTTTTGGCTCTGTCTCTGATGTTTTCGGGGTACGTAGGTATATATAGGAGGAAGAAGTAGGTCGGTGGAGCTACGAGGGGCCCACGAGGGTGGAGGGCGTGCCCCTGCCTCGTGGCCTCCTCGTTGATTGCTTGACGTCCACTCCAAGTCCTCTGGATCACGTTTGTTCAGAAAATCACGTTCCCGAAGGTTTCATTCCGTTTGGACTCCGTTTGATATTCCTTTCCTTCGAAACACTGGAATAGGCAAAAAACAACAATTTGGGTTGGGCCTCCGGTTAATAGGTTAGTCCCAAAAATAATATAAAAGTGTATAATAAAGCCCATTGAACATCCAAAACAGATAATATAATAGCATGGAACAATCAAAAATTATAGGTACGTTGGAGACGTATCAGCGGCCAATGCACGTTGGGCTCCGGTGTACAGCTGTTCGACAAGTGTATAGACAGCCTTGAGCTTCACAAGCATGTCTTGGTTCAAGTTGCTGCTCCTGGGACCTGGAAACATCACAGATTGGTTAAATGGCGGTTTATATTATCACGATAAGGATTCACCTTTGATGACTAGCAAGGCGACTCACCAAAGATAGCAGAAACCATCTAAGAGACACGGTGTTTTAAGCCGGTGAGCTCAGTGGTCACCTCTTGAAGAGCCGCCTCTGCTTTCTCAGCATGCTGCGTTAAAGCAGTCTTTTCTTCAGCCCAAGTGCTTTTTTCCGTTTCAAAACTGATCTTCAATTTTTCCGATTCAGCTACGCTAAACTGGAATTTTGACTCAGCTTTCCGGGTTTAGAATTCCTGAGTCGCCAACCGGGTCTTTGCGTCATTCAGCTGTGACTCCAGTTCAGCAGTAGCAGCCTATGTGAAACATAGAGTTGTCAACACATTTATATCAGAATTACAAGAATATAAGTCCCAAGTCTTTTGCAAGCAACAACACTTGGCACTTGGGGACTAAAGTCTGGAAAAGAAATTTCTTTAAGTAAAACGGTTCTTATGAATAAAGTCCCAAGCACTTTGCAAGCAAGACTACTTGGCACTTGGGGGCTAATGCATATCGCTTGTATCTTCTTAATGATGAGCCGGTTGTGCTGTAAACAGTCCCAGCCGACTCATGGGGGCTACACAGATAAGCTCTCTTTTCTTAAAGACAATGGTAAATAGGACCGGCTTATTCAGGCTGATTAAACCGGCCCTTGGGGACCACGGATGCAAGGCTACATTGTTTCAAACATCCGGTTTAGTTTTAAACTGGCCCTAGAGGGATTCTATGACAGAAGCTTATGGATTCTTTTAAGTCTACAGCCGATTCACTCTTATCATAAACAGTAGACTTAGGGGCTGGAAGGATAAACATAACTTATTTAAAAGCCGGAAGCCATACCTCATATTTTTGGTGCATCTGCTTCACCATATCAATTTCAAGGTCGTGACTGGAATGAACTTGGCTGAGATAACCAGAGAATACTTCGTTAACGTTCAGTTGAGAGTATCAGCAATGTCAAATTTCATTTTCCGCTTCTCGATGAATTCATCTTTCGCGAAGTGTTTGGCCAAGACGGTTGGATGTCCCGGTTCTTTGAAGCTGGTGCCAGTAATTATGACATCTTCACCATGTTCTTCTGGTGGCTTAAGTGGATTGGATGGCTCGGTGAGCTCAGGATTGACATCCGTGTGATCACGGGAGAGGTCGGCAATTTTAGGCGGAGCGTCAGAGGACAGCTTTTCTAGTTGTTTGTTACAAGTTTCGGGTACAGAGATTTGCTGTTCCAGCTCAGTGACTGTAGGCGCCTCGGTTGGCTTGGTCGCTTTCACCTTCTTATTAGGCTTCGCCTATCCACTGTACGGGTTATGATAAGTCAGTATAAGTATAAGAATATAAAGAGGTACAGAGTAAAAAAGTGATTGCCATTACCCAAGGGCGGTTTTAAAAGCCGGCAACTCAGTTTGCGATGAGTCACCAGAGGAAGAGCGAGCAATTTCCTGGTCAAATGAAATCAACAGAGTTAAATGATAGACAAATAAGACCCGCCAGCAGGTAAAAGGAGTAAGTTAAAAAAGAACCTTGTTTTGTCGTTTTCGAGGAGCGGGAGCGTTCGGTAAACCGAAGGACAATTCTTCACCTCCACTGGTCCGGGTCTGACGTTGATTCTCGTGTGTTGTTGCTTCAAAAGAAAGTGAGGATCTAAATAAGCCAGGGGATGTGAAAACCTTACTTTCTGAGTTACTTACCAAAGTTTCTGTCTTGGCAAAGGATCTGAGCCGGAGGAAATAATAGTTACCTCTTCTTCAACTGCTTGGCTGGCTCCCGTGTCATCCTGATAATAGTCAGTGTCAATAAGATGATTGAAAAACAAGCCAAGAGATTCAAGGGCTACCACTGACTCAGAGGTGTCATCCAGACTAAGCATATCAGAGGCGCTTGGTTTCTTCTTTTTCTTGGTGGTCTTCTTGGCAGCTTTCTTGGCGGCTTTTTTGACAGCCCTGGCCTTCTTGGCAGCTTCATAATCATACTTCTCTTTCCAAAAGTCAGACTTCGCCTGTAAAGGTAATTAAAGGTTGAGTTAATAAAGGTATTTGAATAATGAAGTAAAGGTAAGAGAGTTCAGAGACTCACATCCGGTGGTGGGTTAAGTTTGCAGAAAGGGGCCAGACCCACTTTAATGCAATCTTCCGGGTCTTCATTCAGAAGAGACTCGGTCATTTCATTAATTGTCTCGTCAGTTAATTGCACAGAGGTGTGGCGCAGTGGATCCTTTACACCACTAGTGTAAGTACACATTAAGCCGGACCGACGACTCAAGGGTATGATCCGCCAAGAAACCCAGCACCGAACCAAGTCAATGCCAGTTAACCCATTGGCCAGCAGAGCCTTGACTTTTGTAGTAGTGGGGGCAAGTTTTGCATGTTCAGCAGCGGTAAGTTTTTCAGGAAGAAGACGCTTTGGGTCTAGGCGCTCAATGCGATAACCTAGCAATGGATTCTCATCAGCCGAAGAGGTATCTTTGCAATAAAACCATGTCGTATTCCAATCTTTGGGGTGACTCGGCAAGGTCGCTGTCGGTGTCAAAACCAGTGGATCTCGGGTAGGGGGTCCCGAACTGTGCGTCTAAGGTCGATGGTAACAGGAGATAGGGGACACGATGTTTACCCAGGTTCGGGCCCTCTCTATGGAGGCAATACCCTACTTCCTGCTTGATTGATCTTGATGAATATGAGTATTACAAGAGTTGATCTACCACAAGATCATAATGGCTAAACCCTAGAAGTCTAGCCTGTATGACTATGATAATGAGTATTCGGTCCTATAGACCTAACCCTCCGGTTTATATAGACACCGGAGGGATCTAGGGTTACACAAAGTCTGTTATAGAGAAAGGAATCTTCATATCCCATCGCCAAGCTTGCCTTCCACGCCAAGGAGAGTCCCATCCGGACACGTTGAGAGTCTTCGGTCTTCATGTCTTCACAGCCCATCAGTCCGGCCCATGGCTAACAGGCCGGACGCCCGAGGACCCCTTAGTCCAGGACTCCCTCAGTAGCCCCTAAACCAGGCTTTCAATGACGATGTGTCCGGTGCGCAGATAGTCTTCGGCATTGCAAGGCGGGTTCCTCCTCCGGTGACTTCAACGAGATGTATTCGGCATTCCATTTAATGTTGCACTCCTCGTCTTCTGTGTATCCACAACTTCGGCTTCCACGTGTCAGGCGAATACGAGAGGTCAGGGCATTTTTTGCACATAACACCCCAGCCATGAAAAAAGAGCGTCTATTTAAGGGATTGGATCTTAGATCCATTAGGCACCACGCGGAAAAAATCCTCAGAGATTTGCCAGGAAAGACCATTCCAACATGGTCGGAGCTCCTAGCTCCTCTTCCCGTGCCTGCAGCCCAGAAAAAGGTGAGTGGGAGAGGTGCTCTATATCCCATGGTCAGCTGGAGAAGCTACAAACGCAGGGATTTCTTCCTCCTGCGGATTTGGTACATGTTCGAGCAGGATTGAACGTCTTCAATGGCGGGGCTCAGGCTGAAGATTTACCCAATCCATCCGGGGGGAACGAGTGTGCTTCGTCCCTTATCTGTTGAGAGGTGTCGGATTTCCAATTCATCCATTCCTTCGCGGGCTTCTAGAGTATTATGGCCTCCAACTGCACAACTTCACGCGGGCCTCCATCCTGCACATCGCGGGTTACGTTGCCCTTTGCGAGCTATTCCTGGGTAGTGAGGCCCATTTTGAATTGTGGAGAAAGTTATTCTGTCTCGTCCTGCGCAACCACGAGGGATCAAATTCGAAGTGGGCGGAGCGAAATATGGCGCATCGCCGAGACCGGATACCTATCCGGCACACCAAGGAAGGCATCCGAAGAGTGGCCGTCCGAATAATTCTATATTGAGGACGTCGCACTTCCAGACCCAGTTCGGAGGGGCCTTCCCAAGTTCACAAGTGTTCCGTTAAGGAAACACCACAGCTGGCGCCCCCGGAGTCTTGAGGAGGATAATAGTGCGGAAGTTCGTCAACTCATGGGTAAGATAAAGACGCTCGCCCAGTTTGGATTATCAATAGTTGAGGTAATGGCGACTTCCATAGTGCGGGGAGTTCACCACTCCAATATCGAGGGCTTCCCATGTGGCACTATAATGGGGAAGATGATGCCTCCTGTTGCGGCAGGAAGGGTCCGGACACCCCCGCCGCTTTGGCCAAAATATTGGTCGAACTGTTCAAAGGGGAGGAGGAGGAATTCCTTCATATCAAGCGCAGAGATGGATATTCCATGTACGATCCACCTAGCCGGGTAAGTCTCAACCCCTCTGCTCTACTTACTCCCCCCCCCTCAAGTCATCTTTAATGAATTTGTAATCCGCCGGTTTATTATAGCACTGGCGAAAGGTCTCCGAGGGGCTTTACAGCCCCGCCCCACAGCCAGAGGACCACAACCAAGACCTCGACCCCGGATTCGAGGAGGATCCAGATATATTCGTGGTGCTTGCGGGCGGGGTGTTTTACCAGGCGAGCTACGATGGCACGGAGGTGGCCATCATCGCCGACTACCCTGGTCTTCTTCCCGCCTCCCATGTAAGTAATCAGGAGACGTCTTCCCCTAAAGGGTTCCCTCGTCCGCCTCACCCACCGCACTATCTCGTGCTCCAAAGGGGAGGCGTTTGACATGCCGTGTTGCCCCAGGAGCGATGCCGAAGAGAGCGGCTCCTACACTGGGAAAGCCTTCGAAGAGGAAGGCAAACGAAGACATGGTCGGGCCCTCATCAAAGAGGTATGGGTTTGCAAATATGTTTTTAGCAGTCGCATCCAACTGAGACTTGTATGTCCGTCCTGTATCAGGAAAAGAGTTCGCCGGACTGTGTCCAGGGATTCGGCCGGATATACTCCCAACAGCCGGGATCCAGTCCCAGCCGAGGAGACAAGGGCCAATATGGGAGCGGCGTCGGACTGTCCTTCGGCTGAGGGCTCAGAAGAGATGTCCGTTACCAACTCGGAAGTGGAGAGTGCCATGAATCATCGGCACCGGAGGGCCGTTTTACGCGATCCCCGCTTCTCGGAAGAGGCGTTCAATGCTTTCAGCTCGGCTGATGCATACATCCGAGCCGCTCGGAATGGGCTTGGCAGAGCCACAGAGCAACATTTAAAAGATGTGCAGGTAAATTTACTGTGTCCAAAATATGATAACCATATGCCAGTAGCCCCCGAGACTTAAAGTAGTTGGTACAACTGATTTAAGGATCGTTGTATAACCAGGCTCTTACGGAGAAGAATAACCTACTAGCCCAAGAGCTAAAAAGGTGTCAGACACAGCTAACTGCTGTTACCGCCGAACTGGAGAAATCCAAGAAGGCGTCACATGGTAATATTCCCCTCCATCGAGAAAATATAATTATATGCCATTAATGCTGACAGTGTTGCATATATCATGACATGATTGTCAGAGGGACTCAAGGAGGCACTGGAAGTCGCGCAAGCGAATGAACAAGAAGCCAAAAGGCTACATGCTGCGGGCGAACGTGTGCTAAAACAGGTCATTGATGAGAAGAACCAACTCCACGATTCCAAGACCCAGCTGGGTGAAGAGCTGAAGGATGTGCGGGCCCAGCTAGCCGACTCTGTGAAGGAAAATAAGAGGCTGCGAGGCGGCATATTTAGTATGTGTTCAAACTTACCACCATGTAATTCGGCAAGGAAAGGAACTGACAGAGTTATGTCTATAGGTATGCTGATTGGCCGTCCCGAGGAGGAGATGTCCGGATCTTCGGGCGATCTGCTACAAGAGCTGTCGCAAATGCACGAGCAAGCGCGGCAGGCGATGCGAAGTGTTGCCAAGGCCTTATGGCCGTCCGCCTCCCCCCCCAGGAAGTATGGGAGAGCTTGTACAGCTATTCAAGGGAGCGCGGCGGCGTTTCCGATTATGGAAAATATCAGCCTGCCGGGAAGGTGCAAGAGAAGCCTGGGCCATGGTGAAAACACGGTATACCAAGCTTGATCCGAATCATATGGCCCGGGTCGGGCCTCTAGGGTCAGATGGGAAGGAAATTCCCGTGAGTTTGGTATATAACCAAGTAGAAGTAGCCGCCAAGTATTCCCAGCAGGATTGCAAATTGGACAGCCTGCTGGACGGCATAGAACAGGAAGTTTTTGAGTCTTAAATGACTATGTACTTTCCTTGGCCTATGTAACTCTAGCTGAATTGTAAAACGCTTGTCATGGCAGACCTTTTCGCTTCGACCTCTGGACCCGAGGGTGCGGAGTGTTTCCGAATACCAGAGCGGCCGAGTAGACCGGGGTATGCATGAAAACCAGGCATAGGGGTCATAGTTGCTTGAACAGACAAGTATCCGGCTAGTTATGTTATATTACATTAAAATTGTAAGAAACATCTTCCAGAGAGAATAGTTCCGTTAAGGGTTCCTTTCCCTGGGTGTACATGCGTTAACGTGCATGTTCGAACTGTGATTGAAAAATTGCAGTGTATATAACTTATGGGGGTTCAGGACGAAGTGAGTGCAAGAACATCTTTAGTTCACCGACCGAATATTCCCTTAAGAACGCTAGCTTTATGCTTCACCCAGTCTGAGGTACACATCCAGATAACCCAGCAGTAACAATCGCAGAGGTGCTCCCTTTATGCCCTAGCCAAACTAACGGGAACGTAGGGCATAAGCACATGAGCCAGGCAACCCAACTTGGCCAAAACTTAAGTCATATCGATGCATATAATGGCGAAGAAAAGGTACATATGGAAAGAAAAATGCATATGTTATGAGCTTGATGCTCGGAATAATAATAGCAAGCTTCTGCTCAAGAAGCCTCCAGGTATAATGGGCGTACATGTTTGAAGATGTATACGTCACAAGTGCGCGGCTCAAAAGCTTTAAGGATAAAAACAAAAGAAAAACGAAAAAGAGAGGAAAATAATGGAAACAAGAGGGAGAAGGAGACAAACAAAGAGTTTGGCGCTAGGCATAGAATCTTCGGAGACTGGCCGCGTTCCATGGGTTCGGCTCTAAGAAATTGTCTGAGGCATCGTGCAGGCGGTACGCTCCTCCAGTGAGAACTTTGTCGATGATGAAGGGACCCTCCCACTTGGGCTTGAGTTTGTCCTTTTTCTTCTCCCGCAAGCGTAGAACTAGTTCGCCAACATTATAAGTCTTGGCCCGTACTTCTCTGCTTTGATATCTTCGAGCCTGCTGTTGATAAAATGTGGAACGGGCCTTTGAGACGTCGCGCTCCTCCTCTAGGGCATCTAAGTTGTCCTGCCGATCAAGCTCGGCCTCTCTCTCTTCGTACATGCGCACTCGGGGTGAGTCATGAATAATGTCGCAGGGTAGCACAGCCTCTGTGTCGTACACCATGAAAATGGTGTATATCCGGTAGTGCGATTGGGCGTGGTCCGCAGCCCCCAGAGTACGGAGTTAAGCTCCTCCACCCAATGCTTGTCTGATTCTTTCAAAGACCGCACTAGTCTGGGTTTAACGCCGCTCATAATAAGACTATTGGCTCGTTCGACTTGACCATTTGTTTGTGGGTGATAGACGGAGGCGTAATCGAGTTTAATGCTCAGATTAGCACACCAGGTTTTTACCTCGTCGGCTGTGAAATTGGAGCCATTATCGGTGATGATGCTGTGTGGAACATCATAACGGTGCACAACACCGGATATGAAATCTATAACTGGCCCGGCCTCGGCCGTTTTGACCGGTTTGGTCTCTATCCACTTAGTGAATTTATCTACCATGACCAGCAGGTATTTTTTCTTATGGCTTCCTCCTTTAAGGGGTCCGACCATATCAAGCCCCCAGACCACAAAAGGCCAAGTGATGGGGATTGTTTGTAGAGCGGTGGGCGGCATATGGCTTTGGTTGGCGAAAAGTTGGCATCCGACGCAACGTTGGACAAGGTCCTGTGCATCTGCTCGGGCCGTGGGCCAATAGAAGCCTGTATGGAAAGCCTTGCTTACAAGGGCCTGAGCCGCGGCATGGTGGCCACCGAGGCCGGCGTGAATTTCGGCCAAGAGCTGCCGCCCTTCCTCCTCGGAGATACATCTTTGAAGAACTCTAGTAGCACTTTTCTTGTAGAGTTCTCCTTCATGAACCTTGTAGGCTTTAGAGCACCGGACAATGCAGCGAGCCTCGTTCTGGTCCTCAGGGAGTTCTCGCCTATTAAGGTAGGCCAAGAAGGGTTCGGTCCATGCGGCAATGACTGCCATGATAAGATGGGCCGACGGTGTATTTTCGGTGGCTGAGTCCCCGATGATATCGGTGTGTTTGGAATCTGGGGTTATAATCGGATCCGGACTGGTACTTCCGCTCTCCCCTTGCCACACCACAGATGGCTTGAAGAGCCTTTCCATAAAGAGGTTAGGTGGTACGGGGTCACGCTTTGCGCCGATACGAGCAAGGACATCCGCCGCTTGATTGCTTTCTCGAGCCACATGATGAAACTCGAGCCCCTCGAACCGAGCCGATATTTTGAGAACGGCGTTGCGGTAAGCCGCCATCTTCGGATCTTTGGCATCAAAATCTCCATTTATCTGAGATATTGCGAGGTTTGAGTCCCCGCGCACTTCTAGGCGTTGTATGCCCATGGAGACAGCCATCCAAAGACCATGCAATAAGTCCTCGTATTCGTCTGCATTATTGGAGTCTGTGTATAATATTTGGAGTACGTACCGGACGACGTCTACAGTGGGGGACGTTAAAACGACGCCCGCTCCTAGCCCTGCCAGCATTTTGGAACCATCAAAATACATCACCCAGTTGGAATATGTGCCGTACTCTTTAGGGAGTTCGGCCTCTGTCCCTTCGGCGACGAAGTCAGCCAGTACTTGGGATTTAATGGCTCGACATGGTTTGTATGTTATGTCAAATGGAAGGAGCTCAATGGCCCATTTGGCGATCCGACCCGTAGCATCGCGGTTGTTTATTATATCATTGAGTGGTACTTCAGAGGCCACCGTGATCGAACACTCCTGGAAGTAGTGTTGTAGCTTCCGGGATGCCAGAAAGACCGTGTATGCTATCTTTTGATAGTGAGGGTACCGGGATTTGCATGGTGTGAGGACAGTGGAAACGTAATATACTGGCTTCTGAAGCAGGAACTTGTGTCTGTCCTATTCTCGTTCGACGACGAGCACGGCGCTCACCACCTGATGTGTGGCCGATATGTATAATAACATGGGTTCGCCGACATTCGGCGCGGCCAGGATTGGGTTGCTCGCTAGGAGGGCTTTTATTTCTTCCAGTCCGGTTGTTGCCGCATCCGTCCATTCAAAGTGATCGGTGCGCCGAAGAAGGCGATAGAGTGGCAGTGCCTTTTCTCCCAGTCTGGAGATAAAGCGGCTTAGCGCTGCCATGCAACCGGCGAGTTTTTGGACCTGTTTAAGGTCCGTTGGCGCAGCCAATTGTGACAAAGCCCAGATTTTGGCTGGACTTGCTTAAATTCCTCTATTGGAAACGATGAAGCCCAGTAGTTTTCCAGCGGGGACACCAAAAACGCACTTTTCCAGATTGAGCTTAATGTCGTATGCACGGAGGTTGCTGAATGTGAGACGTAAATCATCTATAAGTGTCTCGACGTGTCTAGTTTTGATGACGACGTCGTCCACATATGCTTCAACTGTCTTGCCGATCTATTTCTCCAGGCATGTTTGAATCATGCGTTGGTAAGTTGCCCCGGCGTTTTTGAGTCTGAAGGGCATTGTGTTGAAGCGAAATGGCCCATATGGGGTAATGAATGCCGTTGCGGCTTGGTCGGACTCCTTCATTTTGATTTGATGGTATCCGGAATACGCATCGAGGAAGCACGGTGAATCGTGTCCTGCGGTAGCATCAATGATTTGGTCAACGCGGGGGAGGGGGAGGGATCCTTAGGGCAGGCCTTATTGAGGTCTTTGAAATCGACGCACAGGCGCCAGGATTTGTCCTTCTTTGGCACCATCACGAGGTTTGCCAGCCAGTCCGAGTGTTTTATTTTCCTAATGAATCCGGCTTCAATTAGCTTGGCTAACTCTTCCCCCATAGCTTGATGTTTGGGTTCAGAATAACACCGCGGTGTCTGCTTGACCGGTTTATATCCCTTCAATATGTTGAGCTGTGTTCGGCCAACTCATGCGGGATTCCTGGCATATCAGAAGGGTGCCAGGCAAATATATCCCAGTTCTCGCGCAGGAACTCTCGTAGCGCGGCGTCGACCGTTGGGTCTAGTTGTGCTCCAATAGATGTTGTCTTCTTGGGGTCTGTTGGATGGACTTGGAATTTGACTATTTCTTCTGTTGGTTTGAATGAGGTGGATTTGGTCGTTTGTCTAGGATCACATCATCCCTATCCACAGTTGAGCGTAGCGCGGTTAGCTCTTCGGCCGCTAGGGCTTCAGACAGTGCCTCGAGGGCCAAGGACGCAGTTTTGTTTTCGGCGCGGAGTGCTATGTCCGGATCACTGACAAGAGTGATGATACCGTTAGGCCCGGGCATCTTGAGCTTCATGTACCCATAATGAGGTATAGCTTGGAAGCGTGTAAATGCATCTCGCCCTAATAGGGCGTGATATCCACTGCTGAAAGGGGCCACCTGGAAGGTTATTTCTTCGGACCGGTAATTCTCCGGCGTGCAGAATACCACGTCAAATGTGATTTTTCCCGCACATCGCGCCTCCCTATAGGGAATGATTCCTCGGAAGGTCGTGTTGCTTTGCCTGATGCGGCTTCTGTCTATTTCCATTTTGTTGAGTGTGTCCTCATTGATGAGGTTTAGTCTGCTGCCGCCGTCCATGAGCACTTTGGTGAGTCGACAGCCTTCCGTGGTTGGACTGAGGACCAAGGCGGCTGGTGCCCGGACTGTCCTGAATTTTGGTTCGACACCGGCATTAAAAGTTATGGCCGTGTCATTCCAAGGGTTTATTGCTGCTATTTGGCAGACTTCAGCGAGTTCACGGAGTGCCCTTTTGCGCCTGTTGTTTGAGGCGAAGGTCTCGAAAACCGTCAATACTCTGGGGTCTTCTTCCTCCGGGGGTGCAGTTCTGGGCTGTTTTTGGTGAGGATATCTTCACCGCTCTTGGCCACTTGCCGGAGTATCCAACATGCTCTAAGGCTGTGGGTTGGCATGGTATCCGGTGTTGTGTAAATTTTGCACGGCCCGTCGAGCCATCCCTCCAGTGTTGGGGAACGTAGTAATTTCAAAATTTTCCTACACACACGCAAGATCATGGTGATGCATAGCAACGAGAGGGGAGAGTGTGTCCATGTACCCTCGTAGACCGAAAGCGGAAGCTTTAGCACAACGCGGTTGATGTAGTCGTACGTCTTCACGATCCGACCGATCAAGTACCGAACGTACGGCACCTCCGAGTTCTGCACACGTTCAACTCGATGACGTCCCTCGAACTCCGATCTAGCCAAGCTTTGAGGAAGAGTTCCGTCAGCACGACGGCGTGGTGACGGTGATGATGTTGCTACCGACGCAGGGCTTCGCCTAAGCACCGCTACGATATGATCGAGGTGGATTATGGTGGAGGGGGGCACCACACACGGCTAAGAGATCAATTTTTGTGTCTCCAAGGGGTGCCTCCCTCCCCGTATATAAAGGAGTGGAGGGGGGGGAAGGGCCGGCCCCTATGGCGCACCCTGGAGGAGTCCTACTCCCACCGGGAGTAGGATTCCCCCCTTCCAAGTAGTAGGAGTAGGAGTCAAGGAAAGGGAAGAGAGAAGAGAAGGAAGGAGGGGGCGCAGCCCCTCCCCCTAGTCCAATTCGGACTAGACCTTGGGGGGCGTGCAGCCTCTCCTCTCTCTTTCCCCTAAAGCCCAATAAGGCCCATATACTCCCCGGCGAATTCCCTCCGGTACTCCAAAAAATACCCGAATCACTCGGAACCTTTCCGATGTCCGAATATAGTAGTCCAATATATCGATCTTTATGTCTCGACCATTTCGAGAATCCTCGTCATGTCCCCGATCTCATCCGGGACTCCGAACTATCTTCGGTACATCAAAACACATAAACTCATAATACAACCATTATCGAACTTTAAGCGTGCGGACCCTACGGGTCCGAGAACTATGTAGACATGACCGAGACACGTCTCCGGTCAATAACCAATAGCGGAACCTGGATGCTCATATTGGCTCCCACATATTCTACGAAGATCTTTATCGGTCAAACCGCATAACAACATACATTGTTCCCTTTGTCATCGGTATGTTACTTGCCCGAGATTCGATCGTCGGTATCTCAATACTGAAGGAAATATGCCCTAGAGGCAATAATAAAGTATTATATATTTCCTTATATCATGATAAATGTTTATTATTCATGCTAGAATTGTATTAACCGGAAACATAATACATGTGTGAATACATAGACAAACAGAGTGTCACTAGTATGCCTCTACTTGACTAGCTCGTTAATCAAAGATGGTTATGTTTCCTAGCCATAGACATGAGTTGTCATTTGATTAATGGGATCACCTCATTAGGAGAATGACGTGATTGACATGACCCATTACGTTAGCTTAGCACCCGATCGTTTAATATGTTCCTATTGCTTTCTTCATGACTTATACATGTTCCTATGACTATGAGGTTATGCAAGTCCCGTTTACCGGAGGAACACTTTGTGTGCTACCAAACATCACAACGTAACTGGGTGATTATAAAGGTGCTCTACAGGTGTCTCCAAAGGTACTTGTTGGGTTGGCGTATTTTGAGATTAGGATTTGTCACTCCGATTGTCGGAGAGGTATCTCTGGGCCCACTCGGTAATGCACATCACTATAAGCCTTGCAAGCATTGTGACTAATGAGTTAGTTGTGGGATGATGTATTACGGAACGAGTAAAGAGACTTGCCGGTAACGAGATTGAACTAGGTATCGAGATACCGACGATCGAATCTCGGGCAAGTAACATACCGATGACAAAGGGAACAACGTATGTTGTTATGCGGTCCGACCGATAAAGATCTTCATAGAATATGTGGGAGCCAATATGGGCATCCAGGTCCCGCTGTTGGTTATTGACCGGAGAGGTGTCTCGATCATGTCTACATAGTTCTCGAACCCAAAGGGTCCGCATGCTTAAAGTTACGATGACAGTTATATTATGAGTTTATGTGATTTGATGTACCGAAGGTTTTTCGGAGTCCCAGATGTGATCACGGACATGACGAGGAGTCTCGAAATGGTCGAGACGTAAAGATTGATATATTGGACGACTATATTCGGACACCGGAAGTGTTCCGGAGAAGTTTCGGATTAAACCGGAGTGCCGGAGGGTTACCGGAACCCCCCGGGGAAGTATTGGGCCTTGGTGGGCCTTGAGGGGAGAGAGAGGGCAGCAGCCAGGAGGTGGCGCGCCCCCTCCCAAGGGGAATCCTAGTTGGACTAGGAGAGGGGGGCGCAGCCCCCTTTCCCTCTCCCTCTCCCTCTCTTTCCTTCCCCCCCCCTCTTTTCCTAGTAGGACCAGGAAAGGGGAGTCCTACTCCTACTAGGAGGAGGACTCCCCCTCTCTCCTTGGCGCGCCTAGGGCAGCCGGCCTCCCCCTTGCTCCTTCATATACGGGGGCAGGGGGCACCTAAGGACACACTTGATATACGATATTTTAGCCGTGTGCGGTGCCCCCCTCCACCAGATTACAACTCGATAATACCGTCGCGGAGCTTAGGCGAAGCCCTGCGTCGGTGGAACATCATCATCGTCACCACGCCGTCGTGCTGACGAAACTCTCCCTCAACACTCGGCTGGATCGGAGTTCGAGGGACGTCATCGAGCTGAACGTGTGTAGAACTTGGAGGTGCCGTACGTTCGGTACTTGATCGGTCGGATCGTGAAGACGTACGACTACATCAACCGCGTTGTGATAACGCTTCCGCTGTCGGTCTATGAGGGTACGTGGACAACACTCTCCCCTCTCGTTGCTATGCATCACCATGATCTTGCGTGTGCGTAGGAAATTTTTTGAAATTACTACGTTCCCCAACAGTGGCATCCGAGCCAGGTTTTATGCGTTGATGCTATGCACGAGTAGAACACAAGTGAGTTGTGGGCGATATAAGTCATACTGCTTACGAGCATGTCATACTTTGGTTCAGCGGTATTGTGAGATGAAGCGGCCCGGACCGACATTACGCGTACGCTTACGTGAGACTGGTTTCACCGTTCGGAGCACTCATTGCTTAAAGGTGACTGGCGGGTGTCTGTCTCTCTCACTTTAGTTGAACCGAGTGTGGCTACGCCCGGTCCTTGCGAAGGTTAAAACAGCACCAACTTGACAAACTATCGTTGTGGTTTTGATGCGTAGGTAAGAACGGTTCTTGCTAAGCCCGTAGCAGCCACGTAAAACATGCAACAACAAAGTAGAGGACGTCTAACTTTTTTTTGCAGGGCATGTTGTGATGTGATATGGTCAAGACATGATGTGATATAATGTGTTGTATGAGATGATCATGTTTTGTAAACGAGTTATCGGCAACTGGCAGGAGCCATATGGTTGTCGCTTTATTGTATGAGATGCAATCGCCATGTAATAGTTTTACTTTATCACTAAGCGGTAGCGATAGTCGTAAAAGCAATAAGTTGGCGAGACGACAACGATACTACAATGGAGATCAAGGTGTCGAGCCGGTGACGATGGTGATCATGACGGTGCTTCGGAGATGGAGATCACGAGCACGGTGCTTCGGAGATGGAGATCACAAGCACAAGATGATGATGGCCATATCATATCACTTATATTGATTGCATGTGATGTTAATCCTTTATGCATCTTATCTTGCTTTGATTGACGGTAGCATTATAAGATGATCTCTCACTAAAATTTCAAGACAAAAGTGTTCTCCCTGAGTATGCATCGTTGCGAAAGTTCTTCGTGCTGAGACACTACGTGTTAATCAGGTGTGATAGGCTCTACGTTCAAATACAACGGGTGCAAAACAGTTGCACACGCGGAATACTCAGGTTAAACTTGACGAGCCTAGCATATGTACAGATATGGCCTCGGAACACAGAGACCGAAAGGTCGAGCGTGAATCATATAGTAGATATGATCAACATAGTGATGTTCACCATTGAAACTACTCCAACTCACGTGTTAATCGGACATGGTTTAGTTGCTTTGGATCACGTAATCACTTAGATGATTAGAAAGATGTCTATCTAAGTGGGAGTTCTTAAGTAATATGATTAATTGAACTTAAATTTATCATGAACTTAGTACCTGATAGTATCTTGCTTGTCTATGTTAATTGTAGATAAATGGCCCGTGCTGTTGTTCCGTTGAATTTTAATGCGTTCCTTGAGAAAGCTAAGTTGAAAGATGATGGTAGCAATTACACGGACTGGGTCCGTAACTTGAGGATTATCCTCATTGCTGCACAGAAGAATTACGTCCTGGAAGCACCGCTAGGTGCCAGGCCTCCTGCAAGAGCTACGCCAGGAGTTATGAACGTCTGGCAAAGCAAAGCTGATGACTACTCAATAGTTCAGTGTGCCATGCTTTACGGCTTAGAACCGGGACTTCAACGACGTTTTGAACGTCATGGAGCATATGAGATGTTCCAGGAGTTGAAGTTAATATTTCAAGCAAATGCCCGGATTGAGAGATATGAAGTCTCCAATAAGTTCTATAGCTGCAAGATGGAAGAGAATAGTTCTGTCAGTGAGCATATACTCAGAATGTCTGGGTATAATAATCACTTGATTCAACTGGGAGTTCAACTTCCGGATGATTGCGTCATTGACAGAATTCTTCAATCACTGCCACCAAGCTACAAGAGCTTCGTGATGAACTATAACATGCAAGGGATGGATAAGACTATTCCCGAGCTCTTCGTAATGCTAAAGGCAGCGGAGGTAGAAATCAAAAAGGAGCATCAAGTGTTGATGGTCAGTAAAACCACTAGTTTCAAGAAAAAGGGCAAAGGGAAGAAGAAAGGGAACTTCAAGAAGAACAGCAAGCAAGTTGCTGTTCAGGAGAAGAAATCCAAGTCTGGACCTAAGCCTGAAACTGAGTGCTTCTACTATAAGCAGATTGGCCACTGGAAGCGGAACTGCCCCAAGTATTTGGCGGATAAGAAGGATGGCAAGGTTAACAAAGGTATATGTGATATACATGTTATTGATGTGTACCTTACTAATACTCGCAGTAGCACCTGGGTATTTGATACTGGTTCTGTTGCTAATATTTGCAACTCGAAGCAGGGGCTACGGATTAAGCGAAGTTTGGCTAAGGACGAGGTGATGATGCGCGTGGGAAATGGTTCCAAAGTTGATGTGATCGCCGTCGGCACGCTACCTCTACATCTACCTTCGGGATTAGTTTTAGACCTAAATAATTGTTATTTGGTGCCAGCGTTGAGCATGAACATTATATCTGGATCTTGTTTAATGCGAGACGGTTATTCATTTAAATCAGAGAATAATGCTTGTTCTATTTATATGAATAATATCTTTTATGGTCATGCACCCTTGAAGAGTGGTCTATTTTTAATGAATCTCGATAGTAGTGATACACATATTCATAATGTTGAAGCCAAAAGATGCAGAGTTAATAATGACAGTGCAACTTATTTGTGGCACCGCCGTTTGGGTCATATCGGTGTAAAGCGCATGAAGAAACTCCATACTGATGGAATTTTGGAATCACTTGATTTTGAATCACTTGGTACTTGCGAACCGTGCCTTATGGGCAAGATGACCAAAACACCGTTCCCCGGAACTATGGAGAGAGCAACAGATTTGTTGGAAATCATACATACAGATGTATGTGGTCCGATGAATATTGAGGCTCGTGGCAGATATCGTTATTTTCTCACCTTCACAGATGATTTGAGCAGATATGGGTATATCTACTTAATGAAACATAAGTCTGAAACATTTGAAAAGTTCAAAGAACTTCAGAGTGAAGTTGAAAATCATCGTAACAAGAAAATAAAATTCCTACGATCTGATCGTGGAGGAGAATATTTGAGTTACGAGTTTGGCCTACATTTGAAACAATGCGGAATAGTTTCGCAACTCACGCCACCCGGAACACCACAGCGTAATGGTGTGTCCGAACGTCGTAATCGTACTTTATTAGATATGGTGTGAACTATGATGTCTCTTACTGATTTACCGCTATCGTTTTGGGGTTATGCTTTAGAGACGGCTGCATTCACTCTAAATAGGACACCATCGAAATCTGTTGAGACGACGCCTTTTGAACTATGGTTTGGCAAGAAACCAAAGTTGTCGTATCTTAAAGTTTGGGGTTGCGATGCTTATGTGAAGAAACTTCAACCTGATAAGCTCGAACCTAAATCGGAGAAATGTGTCTTCATAGGATACCCAAAGGAGACCGTTGGGTACACCTTCTATCACAGATCCGAAGGCAAGATATTCGTTGCTAGGAATGGATCCTTTCTAGATAAGGAGTTTCTCTCGAAAGATGTGAGTGGGAGGAAAGTAGAACTTGATGAGGTAACTGTACCTGCTCCCTTATTGGAAAGTAGATCATCGTAGAAATCAGTTTCTGCGACACCTACACCAAGTAGTGAGGAAGTTAATGATAATGATCATGAAACTTCAGATCAAGTTATTACTGAACTTCGTAGGTCAACTAGATCAAGATCCGCACCAGAGTGGTACGGTAATCCTGTTCTGGAGGTCATGTTACTAGACCATGGCGAACCTACGAACTATGAAGAAGCGATGGTGAGCCCAAATTCCGCAAAATGGCTTGAAGCCATGAAATCCGAGATGGGATCCATGTATGAGAACAAAGTATGGACTTTGGTTGACTTGCCCGATGGTCAGCAAGCCATTGAAAATAAATGGATCTTCAAGAAGAAGACTGACGCCGATGGTAATGTTACTGTCTATAAAGCTCGACTTGTTGCGAAAGGTTTTCGACAAGTTCAAGGGATTGACTACGATGATACCTTCTCACCCGTAGCGATGCTTAAGTCTGTCCGAATCATGTTAGCAATTGCCGCATTTTATGATTATGAAATTTGGCAAATGGATGTCAAAACTGCGTTCCTGAATGGATTTCTGGAAGAAGAGTTGTATATGATGCAACCGGAAGGTTTTGTCGATCAAAAGGGAGCTAACAAAGTGTGCAAGCTCCAGCGTTCCATTTATGGACTGGTGCAAGCCTCTCGGAGTTGGAATAAACGCTTTGATAGTGTGATCAAAGCATTTGGTTTTATACAGACTTTTGGAGAAGCCTGTATTTACAAGAAAGTGAGTGGGAGCTCGATAGCATTTCTGATATTATATGTGGATGACATATTACTGATTGGAAATGATATAGAATTTCTGGATAGCATAAAGGGATACTTGAATAAGAGTTTTTCAATGAAAGACCTCGGTGAAGCTGCATATATATTAGGCATTAAGATCTATAGAGATACATCAAGACGCTTAATTGGACTTTCACAAAGCACATACCTTAACAAAGTTTTGAAGAAGTTCAAAATGGATCAAGCAAAGAAAGGGTTCTTGCCTGTACTACAAGGTGTGAGATTGAGTAAGACTCAATGCCCGACCACTGCAGAAGATAGAGAGAAGATGAAAGATGTTCCCTATGCTTCAGCCATAGGCTCTATCATGTATGCAATGTTGTGTACCAGACCTGATGTGTCCCTAGCTATAAGTTTAGCAGGGAGGTACCAAAGAAATCCAGGAGTGGATCACTGGACAGCGGTCAAGAACATCCTGAAATACCTGAAAAGGAATAAGGATATGTTTCTCGTATATGGAGGTGACAAAGAGCTCATCGTAAGGGGTTACGTTGATGCAAGCTTTGACACTGATCCGGACGATTCGAAATCGCAAACCGGATACGTATTTACATTGAACGATGGAGCTGTCAGTTGGTGCAGTTCCAAGCAAAGTGTCGTGGCGGGATCTACGTGTGAAGCAGAATACATAGCTGCTTCGGAAGCAGCGAATGAAGGAGTCTGGATGAAGGAGTTCATATCCGATCTAGGTGTGTCGGGTGGTTGGTGCGACATATGCCAAAGGATGGCTTATCATTGTGGGAGCCAATAAAACGTCGCCGGTGCCTGGAAACGGGATGAGGCGAAGACATGCACGCCGGCGAATCTTACCCAGGTTCGGGGCTCTCCGAGGAGATAACACCCCTAGTCCTGCTCTGCGGGGTCTCCGCATGATCACTAGCTCGATAAAGAGTAGCTACAATCGCTCCTAGAGCTGTTGGGATCAAGGGAGAAGAAGAACAAGGCTAGCTCTTGCTTCTCTCTATCTATGGTGTGTGTGCGTGTGCTATGCTTGGAAGCCAAACATGCAGAGGTGCCAACCCTTTGCATGGGTGCTCCGGGGGGTTTATATAGGCCTACCCCCCGGGGGTACAATGGTAATCCGACTGGGAACTGGCCCCAGCCGTCAGTGTCTACGCCTGCCGGCTCCTCCGCCGGCTGCTGGGTCCCGCCGGCTGCTGGGTCCCGCCGGCTGCCGGCTACTCGGTCGGCAGGCTACTCGGTCGGCAGGCCGGCCCCACCGCCTAGGGTCTTGTCGGCGGCTGCTTACTGTAGTCGCGCCTCTGATGATGAGGGCTTTGTCGAGGTAAGCGTGGCTACAGTGATCCGCGTCGGGGGCTATCACTGCAGCCTCACCTCGTCTTGTCTCCTTAAATGGGCTCCTGCTTCGAGGAAGGGAGTCGCCGGCTTCTGGAGGCCGGCTATGCTCCTGGCCGACTAGGAAAGGCCGGGCCGCCTTCACGCCTCCCTCTGGCTGAAGGGGCCCGCAGTCCTTGGGCCGTGCAGGAGTGGGTCGTGGATGACGTCGTAGCTGGCGTGGCTACAGTGCCCGGCCGCACGGGAGACATCCCTCCCGTACGGCCTCATGTAACCATGCCTGCCTCGGGCTTCGGGGGTCGTGGGCCGCACTGTGGCCATGCCCCGTCAGGTCGTCGTTATGTAGGGGCGGTTGTGGTCTCGGCCGGCTTCTAGGAGTCGGCGTTCTTCTTGGCCGGCTTCTTGGAGTCGGTGAGGCTGGGTCGCCTTCCGGGAGTCGGCTTTAGTGGTAGCCGGCCGGGGAAGGCGGCCCAAATGCTTGGAGTGCTTGAAGGCCCAAAGGCCTGATAAATTTTCTAAAGAACCAGGGGTAGTCGGTGAGGCTACCCGTGGTCGTTTACCCCGACAGTAGTCCCCGAAGCTGATTGGGCTTCGAGGTGGAGTGGGGTTCGAGAAGCTCAGTCAGCTTCCTATCGTGACAAGCCGGCAGCTGGGAGCCGGCCTTGGTGCAGGCGCGCCGCCCTTAGTCGAATTCTTCTGGAGTCGGGAGGCGGGAACCCGCGGGCTTGTGCACCGGGCCGCGGGCCGGCCTCGGGCCGTGGCGTGCCACGTGGCCGGAAAGCCTGCCACCCCACGCGCGTGACGGGACGTCGCCGCAGGGAGGGGGCCCGCCACGTCCGCGCCCCGGCCCAGGCGCGGATCCTTTGTATCCCGAAACCGCCCGCACGTTCCGTGCGACAGTTTCGGCTCGCACTTTATGCGTAATAAACGCGAGTCGTGGGGAGTGAGCGTAGTTAATCCCACGTCTCCCCCCCACGTCCGGCCTCTTCGGCCGCGTGAGGCTATAAGTAGGGGGAGGTGGAGGGCGGCAGACCCTCGCACGCTCCTCCTACTCCCTTCGTCTTCTCGCCTTGCTCGTTCCTGCGACAGCGCCTCGCCGCCGCGCTCTTCCTTCGCACGCTCCTCCGCCGCCGTGCCAGCCTCCGTTATGCCTCCCCACGTAGAGCAGCTCGGCGGGGATTGGGATGGCTCCATCGTCCACAACGACCACATCGACTTCCTCCGCGACACCCGGCGTCTGCCCAGCGCGGACAAAGTGGAGGTCCGCCTCGCGCCGGAGAAGGAGGTCAGGCCGGCGCCGCAGGAGGGCGAGCGGGTGGTCTTCCGCTCGCACTTCCTGCGCGGCTTCGGACTGCCAGTGAGCGCCTTCTTCCGCTCCTGGCTGGACTACTATCAGCTCCAGCCGCACCACATCACCCCCAACGCGGTGGTGCTGCTGTCGGCCTTCGTCACCCTGTGCGAGGGCTATCTCGGCGTCCTCCCCACCCTCGAGCTCTGGGGGGAATTCTTCCAGTCGAAGCTGGGTACGCGCAGCAAGGGCGTGCCGGCCCACACTGGCGCCTTCATCGCATCGCGGAGATCGGGCGCCGACAACCCCTTCCCCGTCATCACGCTGATCCAATCGGTGAAGAAGTGGCAGAAATCATACTTCTACGTGCGGAACATCGCTCCCCGGGGCGACTACATCAACCTGCCGGCTTACGTAGCCGGCCCACCGGCGGGGAGGCTGCCCCAGTGGTCCTTCCGGGCGGTGACGGTATCGCAGGGAGGGAACGCCGCCATCGCCCGCCTGCGGGTGATGGTCCAGTCGGAGGGCCTGACGGGGCCCGACCTTCTGGCCGCGTTCGTCACGCGCCGGGTCCTCCCGCTCCAGAGCCGGCCTCATCTGATCTGTCATATGAGCGGCCAGCTCAATCCGAGCCGGATGTGCACCAAGGAGATGCCGCAGGCCGACGCGGCCGACATGGTGAACTACCTCGCCAACTGCCAGCTTCCCGACGACTGGCAATTCGGCAAGGAGCCATATAGCCGCCCCAATCCTCCGCCTACGGTACGCTCCCCTTCTCTTTTTCTCTCTTTCTCTCTCAGCTTTGTCGCCGAGTTCCTCTGGGCCGACTCTAACTCAGTCGGCTCGCTTTTTGACAGAATCTTCTGCTTCGGCCGGCCGGCGGAGCAGACGTGGAGCGCCGCTTCGTCCCCGACCGGACCGAGCACGACCAGGAGGACCCCGATCTGGGGGCGGTCCATATGGAGGATGCCACCGAGCCGGCCGGCGGCCAAGCCGGCGGCGAAGCAGGCGGTGCCGGGTTCTCTGCGACCTTCGACGACTGGCCGGACGAGGATGAAGCCGAAGCCGTCCCGCCCCGTCAGCCGGCCTCCGGACGCGGCGCGGGCTCCTCCGGCGCGCAGCCTGCTCGGGGTAGAGGCCAGAAACGTCGCGCCACCCAGGGCATGTTCGGTAGCCGGTCGAAGAAGCCTAGGGGTGGGGCGGCGGCCACCAGGCGGGAAGAGGCGGCCGCGAAGGCGGCTCGCTTCCGCAGAGTGGTGAAGCAGCCGCAGGCTATGTCAGCGTAAGCTTTCTCTCTTTCTGTGTATTCTCCTTCTTTCTTTTCTTGGGTGGTTTTCTGAACCTTTGTCTTCTTTTCTTTGATCAGAGCTCCACTGTCACTCGAGCGGGCGGCTGCCGGCTCCGTTGTCGAGTCGCCAGGGGGCTCTGGGAGCACCACCCGTCGCGTAGATCCCCGCGCCGCCCTCCTGGAGGCGACGGAAAGGAACGCGCGGGAGGTGCGGGAGGAGCAGGAAGCACGGGAGGCGGAGGCACGGAGGGCAGCCGCCGCCCAGGCAGCTCAGGAGGAGGAGGCGGCGAAGGCGCTTGCCGAGGCCGCAGCCAAGGCCCAGGCAGAGGCCAAGGCCGAAGCGGCGGCAGGGGAGGCCTTGATGGTCACCCCCCTGTGCACCATGGCGCCCGGGGGCGCGGATCCCTCGCCAGGGGGAGCCAGTGGTTCCCAGCCGGATCTGGGAGGGAGCGGCGACGACGTCATCTTATTGAGGGAGGCGCCGAGGCCGACTCCTCCGACTGGGGCGGCCCAAGGCGGCCAGACTGAGCCTGCGCCCGCACAGTCGGCGGAAGGCGAGCCGGCCGCGGGAGCTGCGGTGGCGGTCCGGGTTCCGCCAAGCCGGCGCGCAGGGAAGGCCGCGTCGGAGCCGCAGAAAGCGGCGTCGGAGCCACGGCCGGCCGTGGGCTCCATCTCGTCGGCCCGAGACGCGGAGGCGGCCAGCGCTACCTCAGGGTGGACGCCAGGCGGAGGGACAGCCGTGGTGAACATCGCTGCGCAAGACGTCCGGACCCGGCTCCAGGGCCAAGCCGCGGCGCTGAGGCAGTTCACCGACGGATTCCTCGCCACGCAGGCTGCCATCCGGGTTAGTATTCTCATCTTCTTCTTGATTTCTCTCGTGGGGGCGCGTCAGCGCACCCACTGGGTGTAGTCCCCGAGATTCGGGCCGACTGCTGAGCAGTCGGCTCGGATCTTCCTTGATGATTTCTCATCGTTGCTTTTGTTCTCACGTCGATCTTCTGTCCATCTTGCAGGACTATCACAACCTCCGAGCGGCCGCCTTCAACTCCCAGGCTCGGGAGCTGACGCAGAAGACCGCCGATCTCACTGAAAGCCGAGGTATGTAACTTGATCTTTATCTCATGTGGGGGTGCGTCAGCGCACCCACTGGGTGTAGTCCCCGAGATTCGGGCCGACTGCTGAGCAGTCGGCTCGGATCTTCCTTGATGATTTCTCATCGTTCTTCTTGTTCTTCTATCTCTGCAGCGGCCAACGCCAGTCTGAGGGCACAGCTGGGGGAGTCCCAGACTGCTCTTCGTGCCAGGGACGCGGAGCTCGCCGCCTTGGTGCAGGAGCGCGACCGCCTGGTCCAGAAGCTGGCCGACCAGGAGGAAGGCCACAAGGTTGCGCTGAAGGCTGCGCAGGATCGCGAAGCCACCCTCCAGGCCGAGTTCGAGACGGAGGCGGCCGGCTGGGCAGAGGCCAGGCAGGCTCTGGTCTCCGGCTATGGCCAGATTGAGGATCTGGTTGACGGTAAGTCGTCTGCCCCTTCATCCTCTCTTGCCATCTGCTACTTCGACTTGTTTTTCTGATTTGGGGTTCTTCTTTTCTTTTCTTCTTCTTCGCGCAGAGTACTTCCCTGGCTACTCAACTGCTGCCAACCAGGCCATCGAAGCTCGTCGCCAGGCGAAGAGGCAAGCCGGCTTCGAGATCTCGCCGACCGCCGGCCGCTCGCTGGAGGAGCATCTCCTGGCGATCCAGGCTCGTATCCAGCCGGCTCACAGGCTGCTCCGCCGGCTTCAGCGTGCCGGGTCGCAGGTCTTGGCCGCCCTCTGGCCCGGCCAAGTGGTCCCGCGCACTCCCAGCCGAACCGCCGACTGGCTGGAGGTGGCCGTCGGCCGCTTCGAGGCTTGGAAGGCGTCAGCGGCTCGCTCCGGCGCCAGGCGGGCGCTGGAGTTCGTCAAGGCCTGGTATCCCAGCCTGAACTTGGACCAGCTGGCGACCTGGCGGCAGCAAGCCGACACGGAGCTCGAGCCGGCGCGGCCGGCCATCATTCGGCGAGCTTCGGCGATCGCCGACTACACCGACACCAACGTCTTCGCCCCCGAGGTGGACGACAATGGAGTCGCCCAGCCAGAAGATTGGTTCGGGCTGGACCCGGAGTACGGCGAGGACTCGGCGGAGGAGATCGACTCCAGCGACGAGGGTGAGGAGGAGGAGGAGGAGGAGGAGGAGGGTGAAGGCGCCGAGCCGGCTGGTGGAGAAGCCGGCCAGCCTGACCGCGCCTCCAGCACTACGTCGCGTGCGAGTGCGTCTACTGCCGCGGGAGGCGGTCAAGCCGGGACCAGCTAGGCGGCCACTCCCTCAGCCGGCGAGCCGCCTTCACCGACCAGCTCGGCCTCCAAGTCATGCCTTAGTCTTCTTTCTTTGTTTTCCTGTCTTGTTACTTTGAACAATGTTCGGTTAAGTCTGCGCAATTCCACCCACTGGGTGTATTCAAACTTAATTCTGTTGCCAGCCTTTAGGCGGCTTTATGTATATAAGTTATGCAATCGGCTTTTCCTTGTACTTTTGCTTTTTGTCCTTCTGCTTTTTTCCTTTGCCGCCCTCCCTTGGTTGCCGTCTCCCTAGTCAAACAGTTGTTCTACAAACTGCAGCCGGGGAGTGCCTGGTCGATTGGGGAGGGGGAAGTACTTTTAGCTCTGCCAGACTTAAGCTAAGTTTTTTAGGAAGCCGGCCAGCCGGCTGTTGTGACAGTCGGCAGGCGTATATAGAGGTCGTCTTTTTGCTATATAGGTTAGTTGTTCCTTAGCCGTTTTCGTGTGGGCGTCCTTTCTGTCTTCTCTCTTGCTAGTCGGACAGTCAGTTCTTTGAGCTGCGACTTTCAACAAGAGAGGACTGGGGAGCCGGCGCACTACTTTGCTGACTTCGGGAAGAACTTATAATATAGCTTAAGGCGGCCAGTCCCCGGGCCGACTAGTCGGACCCGGTGCCGGACAAGAATTCAAAATGTAATAAGACATTCATGGATATGACACTCGTCATCCATAGATAAATAAAAAGGCAGTCCCCGAGTACTGTTCGGGGGGCCTGTTGGTTTGTAACTTAATACAAAAGGGGTAGCGTGATACATACTGCTTTTCAGCTGTAAAATCGTCTTAGGAGGTTTGCGTTCCATGGTCGCTCCGACTCTTTGCCGGAGTCGTCTCTCTTGCGTGCTCTTGGCTTTTGCGCGTCGATCAAGTAGTAGGAGTCGTTGCCGAGTGCCTTGCTGACGACGAAGGGGCCTTCCCAAGGGGCCGAGAGCTTGTGCTGGCCGGCTGTTCGCTGGATCAGCCGGAGCACAAGGTCGCCCTCTTGGAAGGATCTTGGCTTGACCTTGTGGTTGTAGTAGCGGCGCAGGCCTTGCTGGTAGATGGCGGACCGGCTGAGGGCTAACAGTCGGCCTTCTTCCAGTAGGTCGACGCCGTCTTCTCTTGCTTCTTTGGCTTCCTCCTCCGTGTACATGGTGATCCGAGGCGAGTCGAACTCGATGTCTGTTGGGATGACAGCCTCGGCACCGTACACAAGAAAGAATGGAGTGAAGCCGGTTGACTTGTTGGGTGTAGTGCGCAGACTCCAGAGGACAGCCGGCAGTTCTTCAAGCCAGCAGCCGGCCGATCGCTCTAGTGGTACAACCAGTCGGGGCTTGATGCCGGAGAGGATAAGTCCATTTGCTCGCTCGACTTGGCCGTTTGACTGCGGGTGGGCAACGGATGCTAAGTCCAGTCGGATGCCCTGTGTCGCGCAGAAACGTGCCAGTGCACCTTTGGCGAAGTTCGTGCCGTTGTCGGTGATGATGCTGTGCGGCACGCCGTACCGAGTAGTGATGTCGGTGATGAATGTCACGGCAGTCGGCCCGTTCAGCTTCTTAATCGGCTTTGCTTCGATCCACTTTGTGAACTTGTCCACAGCAACGAGTAGATGTGTCAAGCCACCGCGGGCCGTCTTGAAAGGGCCCACCATGTCCAGTCCCCAGACGGCGAAAGGCCAGGTGAGGGGAATGGTCTTGAGGGCAGAAGCCGGCAAGTGTTGTTTGGAACTGAAGACTTGACATCCTCTGCAGGTCTTGACTATTTCTTTAGCATCCTCCAAGGCAGTCGGCCAGAAGAACCCATGGCGGAAAGCCTTGGCCACGAGGGATCTTGAGGCGGCGTGATGGCTGCATTCGCCTTGGTGGATGTCTTTGAGGATTGCCACTCCTTTTTCTGGCTCGACGCAACGCTGGAAGACTCCAGTAACGCTGCACTTCACCAGCTCCCTGTTGATTATTGTGTATGCTGTGGCTCGTCGTTGGACTAGTCTTGCTGCGATCTCGTCAGCCGGCAGCTCTCTGCTGACTAGGAACTTGAGGATGGGCAGGGCCCATGAGGGAGCTGTGACTTCTTCTGCTGTTAATGTAGCCACCATGACTCGGGTGGGTGGGTTGGGTGTTGCGTTGGGGTCGACCACCACTTCTTGCATCGTTGCAGTCCCCGGGCCGACTGCTGCAGTCCCCGGGCAGGGCTCTGAGGTCCCTGGGCCGGGTGCGACTACGTCAGTTCCCGGGGCAGTCGTCGGAGTCCCCGTGCCGCCTGCGGGATTGCTTGAGCCGGATCCGGCTGTTTCTGGCGCAGGCGGTACGAAGATGGAATCCGACTCTGGAGACGGCTTGATGGACGGCTTGAGGAGGCGCTGGAGGGAGACGCCAGTCGGTATGGCTTGTCGGGTGGAGCCGATCCGTGCTAGGGCATCTGCTTGGTCGTTGTCGGCCCTTGGCACGTGAAGGAACTCGCACCCTTCGAAGTATCCGCTCATCTGCTGGACGAGGAATCGGTAGTTTGCCATGTTTGCGTCCTTGGCGTCCCAGTCGCCTGATGATTGCTGGACCACCAAGTCTGAGTCGCCGTAGCATAGGATCCGGCGTATGCCGAGCTCTTTGGCTAGCCGGAGCCCATGTACGAGCGCCTCGTACTCGGCCACGTTGTTGGAGGCGGCAAAGTGGATCTGCAGCGTGTACTTGAGCTTGTCACCTTTGGGAGAGGTGAGGACGACGCCGGCTCCCAAGCCGGTGCGCATCTTGGACCCGTCAAAGTGCATCCGCCAATGGGTAGAGTCGGGAGCCGGCGGTAAGTACTGGGTCTCGGCCCAGTCGACGAGGAAGTCGGCCAATGCTTGCGACTTGATGGCGGTGCGGGGTTGATAGAAGATCATGAAGGGCGCCAAGGCAATGGCCCATTTGGCCACCCGGCCGGATGCATCCCGGCTGCCTATGATCTCGGCGAGCGGGGCAGTGCACACGACCGTGATGGGGTGCTCTTGGAAGTAGGGCTTCAATTTCTTGGCAGCGAAGTACACCCCATAGCACATCTTCTGGTAGTGCGGGTAGTTTTGCTTCGAGCTAGATAGTACTTCGCTGAGATAGTAGACCGGCCTCTGGACCAGCTGGGCTCGGCCTGCCTCCGGGCGCTGGACCACAACAACGGTGCTGACAACCCGGCTTGTCGCGGCGATGTAGAGGAGCATGGGCTCCTTCTCAGTCGGCGCAGCCAGGACAGGCGGAGTGGTCAACATTTTCTTCAACTCATGGAAGGCTTGGTCGGCTTGATCATTCCACTCAAAGTGAGTGGACTTCTTCATGAGTCGGTACAGGGGGAGAGCCTTCTCTCCTAGTCGGCTGATAAAACGGTTCAGGGAGGCTAAGCAGCCAGTGAACTTCTGCACATCTCGCAGCTTGGTGGGAATCTCCATCCTCTCGATGGCTTTGATCTTGACAGGGTTGCACTCAATGCCACGTTCGGAGACCAGGAAGCCTAGCAGCTGGCCGGCTGGCACTCCGAACACGCACTTCTCGGGGTTGAGCTTGATCTGGAATCGGCGCAAGTTGGCGAATGTTTCTTTCAGGTCTTCCAGCAAGGTACCGCGCTTCTCTGTCTTCACCACAATGTCGTCTACGTAGACGTGGGCATTTCTGCCGAGTTGTTTCAAGAGACATTTCTGCATGCAACGCTTAAAAGTGGCACCGGCGTTTCTCAAGCCGAATGTCATTGTCAGGTAGCAGAAAGCTCCAAAGGGTGTGATGAAGGCAGTCTTCAGGCGGTCAGCTGGGTCCAACTTGATCTGATGATACCCTGAGTATGCATCCAAAAAACACAACAGCTCGCATCCGGCTGTAGAGTCTATCACTTGGTCAATCCGTGGCAAAGCAAATGGATCCTTTGGGCAGGCCTTGTTCAAGCTTGTGTAGTCTATACACATGCGCCACTTGTTATTCTTCTTCAAAACCAGAACTGGATTGGCAAGCCATTCTGGAAAGAACACTTCCATGATGAAGCCGGCTGCGAGGAGCCGGGCTATCTCTTCTCCCACGATTCTTCGCTTCTCTTCTGATAGTCGGCGGAGGGGTTGCCTGACCGGCTTCGCATCAGCTCGGACATGTAACTTGTGCTCGGCGAAATCCTTCGGGACGCCCGGCATGTCCTTTGGGGACCATGCAAAGATGTCTCGATTCTCACGGAGGAAGTCGGCGAGCTCGCCTTCCTATTTGCTGTCCAAGTTCGCCCCAATCACGGCGAACCTCTCCGGGTGCTCCGGGTCTAGAGGTATCTTCTTCGTCTCTTTGGCAGGCTGGAAGGAGCCCTGCGCATCACAGTCCTTGGGGTTGGGGGACAAGGTCGGCTGCTTGGCGGCCATGGCCACAACCCGTTCCAGCATCTTCTTCTCTTCCGCCACCATGAGGGACTCGGCCAGCCGGCTGCTGGCCGTGGCACACTCGATGGACTTCTTGTAGTCGCCGGCTACCGTGATGATCCCCTTCGAGCTCGGCATCTTCATCTTCAGATAGGCATAATGGGGCACAGCCATGAACTTGGCCAAAGCAGGTCGGCCAAGTAGCGCATGATAGGGGCTCTCCAGGTCCACCACCTCGAACCATATTGCTTCCCGGCGGAAGTGATCTTTGTCTCCGAAGAGAACATCCATTTTGATCTTGCCGATTGGAGAGCAAGATAGGCCGGGTACGATACCATGGAAGACAGTGCGGCTCGGCATGAGCTGCTTTGCTTTGATGTTCAGCTTGTCCATGGTGTCGCGGTACAGTATGTTGATACTGCTTCCGCCGTCTATCAGGACGCGGGAAAATCTGGCAGCTCGCCTCTCCGTCGCAAGGGTGACGTCCAAGACCATAGCATAGGAGCCAGGCGAAGGCATCACCTCTGGGTGGTCGGCCTGGCTCCAGCTGATGGGCTTTTCCGACCAATGCATGAACTCGGCGGTGCTAGAGGCGACTGCGTTTACTTCTTGGTGTTGCCGGCGTCGGCTGCGCTTGTCGTCGACTTGACTCGTGAAGACGACGTAGGCATCGTGCGCTTCGGGGAACTCATCTTGGATGGCGCCGACTGCCGGCCGGGCCGCCGGCTGCTGGGGAGCTGGAGGCGGCGGGCCGGGAGGCGAAGGCGGCACTATCCCTTCGCCCTTGGTGATGCGGGTGAGCCAGTGGCATTTCCGTGTTGTATGGTTGGACGGCTTCGTGCCGCTGTGGAACTTGCAGGGGCATCGAGTGCTTGTTCGTAGGAGAAGGACGGCTGCCAGGGCGGCCGGCCTCCCTTCTTCTTGGAAGCGGGCCGCTCCTCGGGCTGCTCGTCTTCAACTGTGGCCACCTGCCGACTGGAGGAAGTCGGCATGGGGCCCTTGCGCTTGTGGTCGTTCTGGTAGGGGCGCCGGTTTGGGTCGCCAACCGGCGTCTTGGGAGCCGGAGCGACTACCTTCCCCGAGGCGTCCACTCGGAGCTCGGTCTTCATGGAGGAGTCGGCAGTGGCGTACTTGTCGGCGGTGATCAGCAACTCATCGAGGGTAGCCGGCTCGTCGCAGAGGAGTCGGTGCTTGAGGAGGGTGCCCTCTCGGCACCCGGCAGTGAAGTACTCGATGGCCTGGACCTCATGCACTCCCTCGCAGGAGTTGCGGAGCTCAGCCCATCGCGTGAGGTAATCACGGGTCGACTCGTTGGGCCCTTGGACGCAGAGGGAGAGCTGGCGAGGCTTGGGAGGCCGCTTGTAGGTGCTAGTGAAGTTGCGGACGAAAACCTCGGTGAAGTCCAGCCAGCTGTTGATGCTGTATGGCTTGAGGCTGTTGAGCCACGTGCGCGCCGTCCCTTGCAGCATCAAGGGGACGTACTTCACGGCGATGCGCCGATTGCCGTTGGCGATGCTGACGGCCGTGGAGTAGTCGATGAGCCAATCTTCCGGCTTCACCGAGCCGTTGTACTTGGGCGTGTCTCTGGGGAGCGAGAACCCTTTGGGGAAGGGCTCGTCGCGGATGCGGGGGCCAAAGCATGGCGGGCCGACATCGTCTTCTTCTTCTAACGCCAGGGACCGAGCAAGGTGGTCGATCCTGTGGCGGGCGTCACTCTCGCCGACTCCTTCTCGGCGGCCGAGTCGGTCGCCAAGAGTCGGATGTGTGATGGGCGGCGGAGTGAGGCGTCTTTCTCTTCGAGGCGGGGGAGGCAGCAGGTTTCCTTCGTGTTCGACCGCCCGAGGGCGGCCATCCGCGCCGCGCTCGATAGTGATGCGAGTCCGGCTGCGGCTGGCAGCCGGCTCCTTGTCTTTCTTCTGGCGCGTGCCGCTCGCAGTCGGCGAGCGGGACGTCGCGGCGTGCTCCCGGCGCGGGGGATGGCTATCAGCTCGGGCGCCGGCTTCGTGCCGTTCTGCAGCCGCGTCGATCAGCTGCTGGATCCGTCTTGTCATATAGGGGAGCTCATCGGCTCCCAGCCCATTGAGCTCCTCTGCTGCCGCCTGAGCGGCTCGCAGATTCTCGAGCGGGGTGGCGTAGATGGGGCGATCTGCGCCCAGCATGCTGGCAACGGCTGCGCCGCGCTTCTGGACGAAGCCGGCTCGGGCCGCTCGGCGGCGGCGTCCCGAAGGCGGCGCGGTCGACTTCGCGCTGGTGGGCCTCGGTGAGGCGTCTCATCGAGGCTATCTTCGTGCTCTCCGTGATGAGGGCAAGACGGCGTGCCTCCAGGGTCTCGGCGTCGGCGTCGGCCGGGAGGGGATGGAGAGGTCGTGCATCGCTGCTTGCTGAGCGTCGCGGGCGCTCCCGCCCGAGTTGGAGACGTGGCTGATGACCAGCACTTCGGTGACAGCGCTGCTGCCGCTGTCAGCTCGAGGGAGTGGGTCGTCAAAGACCACCACGTTGGAGGGGTAGGCGTCGAGCGACGCGGTGTCGGAGTCGATGAGCATCGGGTCGGTGGAGCCGACAGACTCCATGTCCGCAGCAGGCTCGCTGGAGACGTGAAGTTGGTCGAGGAGGCTGACGAGGCGGCTCTCGGGGTAGTCGGTGCCTGCGTCGGACGCAGGCTCGTCGGAGATGCGAGTCTCACCGAGCAGATCGGCAAGGCGGCTCGCTGCGCAGGCGTCGTCGACGCCTTGCAGCGCGTCGGGGCAAACGCCATCGGGCGCAGCAGGCTGGCTGCGCTCGCCGGGAAAGAAGAGGGTTCCCGTCCAGAACAGGTCTCCGGACGACGGTGCACCTGGCCCCACGGTGGGCGCCAAATGTCGGGTGGTTGGTGCGACATATGCCAAAGGATGGCTTATCATTGTGGGAGCCAATAAAACGTCGCCGGTGCCTGGAAACGGGATGAGGCGAAGACATGCACGCCGGCGAATCTTACCCAGGTTCGGGGCTCTCCGGGGAGATAACACCCCTAGTCCTGCTCTGCGGGGTCTCCGCATGATCACTAGCTCGATAAAGAGTAGCTACAATCGCTCCTAGAGCTGTTGGGATCAAGGGAGAAGAAGAACAAGGCTAGCTCTTGCTTCTCTCTATCTATGGTGTGTGTGCGTGTGCTATGCTTGGAAGCCAAACATGCAGAGGTGCCAACCCTTTGCATGGGTGCTCCGGGGGGTTTATATAGGCCTACCCCCCGGGGGTACAATGGTAATCCGACTGGGAACTGGCCCCAGCCGTCAGTGTCTACGCTTGCCGGCTCCTCCGCCGGCTGCTGGGTCCCGCCGGCTGGTGGGTCCCACCGGCTGCCGGCTACTCGGTCGGCAGGCCGGCCCCACCGCCTAGGGTCTTGTCGGCGGCTGCTTACTGTAGTCGCGCCTCTGATGATGAGGGCTTTGTCGAGGTAAGCGTGGCTACAGTGATCCGCGTCGGGGGCTATCACTGCAGCCTCACCTCGTCTTGTCTCCTTAAATGGGCTCCTGCTTCGAGGAAGGGAGTCGCCGGCTTCTGGAGGCCGGCTATGCTCCTGGCCGACTAGGAAAGGCCGGGCCGCCTTCACGCCTCCCTCTGGCTGAAGGGGCCCGCAGTCCTTGGGCCGTGCAGGAGTGGGTCGTGGATGACGTCGTAGCTGGCGTGGCTACAGTGCCCGGCCGCACGGGAGACATCCCTCCCGTACGGCCTCCTGTAACCATGCCTGCCTCGGGCTTCGGGGGTCGTGGGCCGCACTGTGGCCATGCCCCGTCAGGTCGTCGTTATGTAGGGGCGGTTGTGGTCTCGGCCGGCTTCTAGGAGTCGGCGTTCTTCTTGGCCGGCTTCTTGGAGTCGGTGAGGCTGGGTCGCCTTCCGGGAGTCGGCTTTAGTGGTAGCCGGCCGGGGAAGGCGGCCCAAATGCTTGGAGTGCTTGAAGGCCCAAAGGCCTGATAAATTTTCTGAAGAACCAGGGGTAGTCGGTGAGTCTACCCGTGGTCGTTTACCCCGACAAGGTGTCATACCTAGTACATCGGGACCAATGAAAATCTTTTGTGATAATACTGGTGCAATTGCCTTAGCAAAGGAATCCAGATTTCACAAGAGAACCAAGCACATCAGAAGACGCTTCAATTCCATCCGGGATTTAGTCCAGGTGGGAGACATAGAAATTTGCAAGATACATACGGATCTGAATGTAGCAGACCCGTTGACTAAGCCTCTTCCACGAGCAAAACATGATCAGCACCAAGACTCCATGGGTGTAAGAATCATTACTATGTAATCTAGATTATTGACTCTAGTGCAAGTGGGAGACTGAAGGAAATATGCCCTAGAGACAATAATAAAGTATTATATATTTCCTTATATCATGATAAATGTTTATTATTCATGCTAGAATTGTATTAACCGGAAACATAATACATGTGTGAATACATAGACAAACAGAGTGTCACTAGTATGCCTCTACTTGACTAGCTCGTTAATCAAAGATGGTTATGTTTCCTAGCCATAGACATGAGTTGTCATTTGATTAACGGGATCACCTCATTAGGAGAATGACGTGATTGACATGACCCATTACGTTAGCTTAGCACCCGATCGTTTAGTATGTTGCTATTGCTTTCTTCATGACTTATACATGTTCCTATGACTATGAGATTATGCAACTCCCGTTTACCGGAGGAACACTTTGTGTGCTACCAAACGTCACAACGTAACTGGGTGATTATAAAGGTGCTCTAAAGGTGTCTCGAAAGGTACTTGTTGGGTTGGCGTATTTCGAGATTAGGATTTGTCACTCCGATTGTCAGAGAGGTATCTCTGGGCCCACTCGGTAATGCACATCACTATAAGCCTTGCAAGCATTGTGACTAATGAGTTAGTTGCGGGATGATGTATTACGAAACGAGTAAAGAGACTTGCCGGTAACGAGATTGAACTAGGTATTGAGATACCGACGATCGAATCTCGGGCAAGTAACATACCGATGACAAAGGGAACAACGTATGTTGTTATGCGGTCCGACCGATAAAGATCTTCGTAGAATATGTGGGAGCCAATATGGGCATCCAGGTCCCGCTATTGGTTATTGACCGGAGAGGTGTCTCGGTCATGTCTACATAGTTCTCGAACCCAAAGGGTCCGCACGCTTAAAGTTACGATGACAGTTATATTATGAGTTTATGTGATTTGATGTACCGAAGGTTGTTCGGAGTCCCGGATGTGATCACAGACATGACGAGGAGTCTCAAAATGGTCGAGACGTAAAGATTGATATATTGGATGACTATATTCGGACACCGGAAGTGTTCCGGAGAAGTTTCGGATTAAACCGGAGTGCCGGAGGGTTACCGGAACCCCCCGGGGAAGTATTGGGCCTTGGTGGGCCTTGAGGGGAGAGAGAGGGCAGCAGCCAGGAGGTGGCACGCCCCCTCCCAAGAGGAATCCTAGTTGGACTAGGAGAGGGGGGCGCAGCCCCCTTTCCCTCT